>NC_091757.1:26513616-26728616 GCF_043380555.1 Nothobranchius furzeri
TCCTATGATCCCTACAACATGTTCAAGTCTTTCTAAAAGAACATTGTGATCAACTGTGTCAAAGGCAGCACTGAGATCTAACAAGACTAGAACAGACACAAGATTCTTATCTGAGGCCATGAGAATATCATTTGTAACTCTCACTAATGCAGTTTCAGTGCTGTGATACTCTCTAAAACCAGACTGAAATTCCTCAAACAGAGCATTAGTGTATGCTCACATACTTGGATGGCCACTGTTTTCTCCAGGACTTTGGATAAAAATGGAAGGTTAGATATTGGTCTATAATTCATTGGGTCATCTGGATCCAGAGAAGGCTTCTTAAGTGAAGGTTTGATTACAGCAACCTTAAAATCCTGTGGTGCATATCCATTTACTAAGGATAGATTGATTGTATCTAGAATGGGGGCAGTAACCAAAGGCAATGCTTCTTTAAATAATTTGGTTGGGATTGGATCCAAAATGCAAGTTGAAGGTTTAGATGAAGCTAATATTTTTGATAACTCTGAAGGCTCAACTGGATCAAAACGGTTCAAGCACAGATGAGGTTCTACAGTCACCTCTGATGCTGCCTCACTTACTGAGGAAGAAGAAATCGCATTGGGGAGGATGCTAAAGATTTTGTTTCTAATAGAATTAATTTTACTTGTAAAAAATCCCATGAAGTCATTGCTGCTGAGGGCTAAGGGAATAGATGGCTCAGAGCTATGATTCTGTGTAAGTTTGGCAACCGTACTGAAAAGAAATTTAGGATTATGCTTATTCTCTTCAATTAGTGTTGAAAAATAAGCAGTTATAGCTTGTCGAAGCTTATTTTTATAAAGCACAAGACTATTTTTCCAGGATAGGTAGGCCTCCTCATGGTGCAAAGAGCGCCATGTTCTCTCCAATTTCCTAGTTTTGTTTTAAGGCTCGTAAATGAGAATTAAACCAGGGAGCCAACTTCCTGTCCCTAATTATCTTCTTTTTTAAAGGGGCAACATCATCTAATGCCACACGTAAAGAGGAATTAACATGATGAACTAAGGCATCAATTTGTGAGGGGCTAGAACTGAAAATATTGCCCTCTGCTACGTTTCTCTGAGATGCTGAGGACAGTAAAGATGGAACAGTAGATTTAAAAGATGCAACTGCGTTGTCAGATAGAGACAGACTATAGTGAAATTTACTTTCATGTCTCGAGAACTCAGTTATAAAAAACTCAAAGGTTATCAGAAAGTGGTCTGAGAGGACTGGATTATGTGGAAAGATTGTTATTTCCTCACACTCTGTGCCATAAGTCAGCACAAGGTCTAATGTATGATGACAGGAGTGGGTGGAGCTATGTATTCTTTGAGTAAAACCAATTGAGTCTAAGATATTACTAAAGGCTACGATGAGGCTATCATTTTCAATGTCCACATGAATATTAAAATCCCCCACTACAATGACCTTATCAGTATTTAGCACCAAATCAGATAAAAAATCAGAGATGTGATCCAAAAACTCAGAGTAAGGGCCTGGTGGGCGATATAAAACTACAAACAAGAGTGGTTTTACAGTTTTGCAATCTGGATTAGGAAAACTAAGAATAAGATGTTCAAACGAACTGTAACTATTAATTGGTAAGGGACTGATTAATAAATCCAAATGAAAAATGGTTGCTACTCCTCCTCCTCGCCCTGTACTTCGAGCAATATGATGATTTAAATAATTAGAAGGAGTCGACTCATTTAAGCTAACATAGTCCTCTTGCTGCAGCCAGGATTCTGTGAGAGAGAGCAAAGAAATCTGATTATCACAAATCAAGTCATTAACTAACAAAGTCTTAGAAATAATGGATCTAATGTTCAACAACCCACATTTGATTTTTCTAGTTTCCTGCTCAGTTGAATTTGTTCTAATATTTATGAGATTTCCATGATTTGCTTTATTTAGCATTTAATCTGTGTGATTTTGGCCGTGGGCAGGACACTGTCTCTATGGAGTAGTGGGTGGGTAACAGTCCAGAAGCTGCAGAGGGGTGTGTTAAACTACGACTCTACTTCCTGGTCTGGACCCTGGGTTGTCGTGGAGGACTAATAAAATTGGCCATGTTCCTAGAAAGAAGAGCTGCTCCATCCATGAGGAATGGATGTCGTCTCTCCACATCAGACCATGTTTTCCCCAAAAGTTTTCCAATTATCAATGTAGCCGTCGTTTTCAGGACACCACCTAGACAACCAGCGGTTGAAGGACAGCATGCGGCTAAACATGTCGTCACTGGTCCGATCAGGCATGGGGGGCAGAGAAAATTACGGAGTCCGACATTGTTTTGGACTTGAACATGACTTGGATTTCCAGATCATTGACTTTGGACTCGACTTGATCTTGGTTGTCTTTGACTTGGACTTGACTTGAGACTTGACTAGAGAGACTTGTGACTTGCAAAGCAGTGACTTGGGCCCTGTCCACACGTAGCCGGGGATCTGCCAAAACGTAGATATTTTTCTACGTTTTGGCCTGTCATCCACACGAAAACGGAGTTTTTTCACACGAAAACGTATCTTTTTAAAAACTCAGGCCAAAGTGAAGGTCTGCGTTTTCTCCGTTTTGGGTGTCTGTGTGTGGACAGACAAAACCGGAGATTTAAGGTCCACAACGTCACTTTCCGCGACAAAAAAATGCTGACATCACGTGTGCGACCTGTGTTTACACTAGCCGACAGCATGGATGCCCTCAGAGCTGCGCTCTGTCACTACCCGATCCATCAGTTGTCCAAGCGCTTTTTGCTTGTTTGTTTTTTTAAGCGGAATTACTGCTCCTTGTGGAAGACCACAGACGAAGGACGAGGTTAAGAACGGGGAAGTACTGCCGCCTACAGGTCTGACATGTCCTTAACAACGTATTTATCCGGGTACGTGTGGACAGAGTTTGTTTTTAAACGAGGTGGTGTGGATGCAAGTTTTTGGAGGGGCGGATATTCGTTTTTAAAAAACCCCGGCTACGTGTGGACTAGGCCTTGGTCACACCTCTGGCACTTTCCATCGTCTAAGAGGCGAAGCAAAGTGCTGCACACGTACAAAAACACAACACATGGCCAATAAAATATACATAAAAACAAACAAAAACATGAAACAAAAGCAAAGAATGTCAGTAAATAACAAGATCAAATAATTAAAATACAGCTGGATAAAAATGATCCAAGATGTCTAAAATTGTCCAAAACTATAGCTAACCCATGTGCTGAGGGAACGCCACTGCACCAAAGTGAGTCTTCGTCCAGCTCTTAAAAACCGCCAGTGAGAGAGCTTGTCTGAACGTGAGTGGGAGGATCAGGCACACTCCTGGGAAGTCTAGCTGTCCACTTAGGAAGCAACACTCTTTCACCTGCTGTTGTGCTAATGGAATAGACAACAGGTGGAAATTAGAGGCAATTAGCAAGACATCCTCAATAAAGAAGTGGTGCAGGTGGTGACCACAGACCACTTCTCAGTTCCTGTGCTGGCTGGCTGATGCTGGTGATAGCGCAATACGCAGTCTACAACCCACACAGGTGGCTCAGGTAGTGGAGCTCACCCAGGATGGCACATTTATGCGAGCTGTAGCAAGAAGGGTTGTTTTGTCTGTCAGCATAGTGTCCAGAGCATGGAGGTGCAACCGGCAGAAAGGGCAGTGTATCAGAAGATGTAGAGGAGGCTGTAGGAGGGAAACAACCAAGCTCGGCTGCCTTTGTGCAGGGAGGAACTGGAGGAACAGTCAGAGCCCTGCAAGATGACCTCCAGCAGGTCACAAATGTGCATGTGTCTGCTCAAACGGTCGGAAACGGACTCCATGAGGGTGGCATGAGGGTCTAATAGCCACAGGTGGGGGTTGTGCTTACAGCTCAACACCACGCAGGATGTTTGGCATTTGCCGAGAACACCAAGATTGGCAAATTCACCAATGGTGCCCTGTGCTCTTCACAGATGAAAGCAGTGAACACTGAGCACATGTGACAGATGTGACAGTTTGAGTCTGCAGACACCAAAGAAAGTGTTCTGCTTCCTGCAACATCCTCCAGCATGACCAGTTAGGCAGTGGGTCAGTGATGACGTGGGGTGACATTTATTTTGGAAAACGCAGAGCCCTCCATGTGCTCGCCAGAGGTAGCCTGACTGCCATTAGGTACTGAAATGAGATCCTCGGGCCCCTTGTGAGACCATATGCTGATGCTATGGACTGGCCCGCTCGTTCCCCCAGCCCTGGAGCCAATTGAGCACATCTGGGACATCGTGTCTCGCTCCATCGACCAACACCACGTTGCACCACAGACTGTCCAGGAGTTGCTTTAGTGCAGGTCTGGGAGGAGATCCCTTATGAGAACATCCACCACCTCATCAGGAGCCTGCCCGGGTGTTGTAGGGAGGTCGTACGGGCACGCGGAGGCACACACACTACTGAGCCTCATTGTGACTTGTTTTAAGGACACTTCCTCCCAGCTGGATCAGCCTGTAGTGTCTTTCCACTTTAGATTCGAGTGTGACCCCAGATCCAGACCTTCATGGGTTGGTGAATTTGATTTCCGTTGTTAGTGTTGGTGTGATTTTGTGGTCAGCACGTTCAGCTATGTAAAGAACAAATTATTCAATAAGAATATTTCATTCATTCACATCTAGGATGTCTAGGATGAGCGCCTTGATGGCCGCTCTCGTGGTCTGCCTGCATCTGCTTTGCGTGTCTCGCCTTGGTTCAGGACACACCGACAATAAAGTTAATTCTTATTTTTGTGTTCTTTATTTTGTTGAGCTGCGTGTTAGTTTCACCTTTTATATTCTGCATGAACTTTGCACCACATTCACTTTTTTTCCGGTTTCACCAGTAACAGAAGCATCTTCCAGAGCTTTAGAAGTTAAAAATATAAAACCTAGTGTCTCTTTAGCATGGTTCTGTTCGTCCACTCGGGTTAGCTCTGCCAGTAACTTCTCCTGATCTGTGGGCTCTACTGGTGGAGCCAACATCTGCCTTCCCTTCAGCTGATGTTCTATATGAGCTGATGAAGTGTGATCCAGTGAAGCAAACCCACAGAATGGGACTGGAAACGACCTCTAGCTCTAAGGACACAGCACATGTGACAGAGTCTGGAGACGCCTCAACCCATGTGACTGCTAACTTTTCCTCCTTGTTCTTCTGGATCTCCCAACAGTTTTTCCTGGTGCTGTTTGCCCTGATGCTGATGGAGCTGACTGCAGCATGTCTGCTGCTCATGTACGAGAAGGAGGTAGGCTTGCGTCCATCAGAAGCCAGATCCGACCCTTCTGCTGGAAAATAATCCACATGTGAATTCTAATCCTTTCAGATTACACAGAAGATCACTGATGATCTAAACTCTGGTTTGAAGAATGCACAAAGAAAGGGAATGAATTCTACTCTTCAGAGCGATTGGGACCTGGTCCAGGAGCTGGTGAGGTTTGAGAGCAGGAACCTGCTGCACCTGCGGGAACACACCTTCTCAGCTTGGTTTCCTTTGTCCTCAGATGGATTGCTGCGGAGTTCATAATTTCACCGACTGGGGACATCTGGTTCCTGATTCCTGCTGTCAGGACAGCTGTAGCAGTTCCAAACCCAAGTATAGAGATCAGGTAGACCGGTTTCACCAGTTGGTGCCTCAGATTGAGGCATTCGTTTTTCACAGGGAATGTTGGTTTTCCAGGGCTGTTTGGTGAAACTCAACAACTGGTTTGAGGAGAACTTCCTGACTGCTGGAATTTCTGTCATCATCCTGTGCATCATCGAGGTGAGCTGCGGGTTCAAATCCTAGAGCCAGAAGTGAACTGAGCAATGAAATGAAAGTAGATGCGAGAAAGCCACGCCGGGGCATGCTCTGTATTTTAGACCAGTTCTCCGTGAGTACTGGGACCCGTCATCCAAATGCTTCAGAGACAGAAGCAGTCGAGTCATCAGCGTCCTCCAACATTCATCCTGTGAAGACAGGAGAGGCCAGGACTGTTGAGTCAACACCGATTTGGCGTTGCGTCAGTGATGATGTCACAGACCAGCTGTGTGCTCAGAGCACCCCACAGGCCTTTTGAATTTGTGAAGCTGAAACCCGATTGGCTCAAAGCACGCCGACCCTAAACCCAAACCTCCAGAAATGTTGAGATTTCCAGATTGTGAAAAAGAAGGAACAGAAAACCGTTTATGCTGAAATAAGCCGTGACGTGAAATGGTCTAGCCGTTAGCTCACGAGTCCTGAAGGACGTAATCACCATTTCTCATAACAGAGGCTGTTTATGGTCTAGAAAGTCAGACAGAAAATATACTGTAGCTTCAGCAGGGTTACAGACCCTGCTACTGCAGGTCTGGGTCCACAGCGGTCTCTTTCGAGCATCTACGACGGCTCAGATTTTGGCAAAACATTTTTAATGAACTCATTTAGAAAAATATAGATGTCATGTAAAATAACTGAATATCTGCAGCAGAAAAACACTCAAGTACCAGGAATAGTTAGATTTTACATCTGAAAATCTCATACAAATACACATCTATACTCTAAAGCAGGGGTGTCAAACTCATTTTAGCTCAGGGGCCACATTGAGGGAAATCTAGTCCCAAGTGGGCCGGACCGGTAAATTAAAAACAACTTCAGATTGTTTTTTCTTTGTTTTTATACAATCAATATAAAGCAAGGTTGGAGCCTGAGGACAGCGTATCCAAAATTGTACAACACCTGAAGTATACTTGAAAATTTGGAAAAAAAAAATCAATGAATAAAAAAAACATTCCTTAGTGATTCAAAGAGCTTACAGATCACATGGCTAGATCAGATTCATGCAGCACTTAAAGTATATTTGACTCATTTTACTTTACATCTTTTAGCTTTCACCAGCACATCAACATCAGGAGTCACACCCTGAGTGGCGGCCAACTTCAGGATGGGATTCAAGTTCTTGTGTGAGCCTTGAGCGCAGCTTTGTTGCACTTATACTCATTACAGAGAAAAATTGCTCACAAAGATACGTTTATTTTCACTCTACATTGTAAAGTATGAAATTAAAGTTTACACAACCATCCCGCGGGCCGGATTTGGCCCGCGGGCCGCATGTTTGACACCCCTGCTCTAAAGCCTAATATAGACTTTTACCTTTACAGTCACGTGTCCGCTCCACGATGGTGTATTTACTATTGTCTTACCTTGTTTTAATGCATTTGAGACTTTAAGCCAGACAAATGCGTCCCTCTTTGTCCTCCACCTCTAAAACCCGTTTTTCTATCCGTTTTGTGTCTGCCGCTAAATATCCTTTTATTTTTTGAGTGGGCAAAGGCGGTGCTGTTGACAAATTTACAGGAAGCGGTGTCCTGACCAATCACGAGCTTGCGCTATCTTGATGGATAGTTAAAAATCGGGGCACGTCTCAGTTACCCTCCGCACCAACACAAAAGTATAAATTAGGCTTTAGCAAAAGATTTTTCTTCATTTTAAACCCGTTATTGAAATAAAATGTTTTTCAGTGGCCGCTAACCTCTTCTGTAGAGGCTCGTCACCGCTGTGGCTCTAGACGAGCTTTCTCCGGGTGGATGAGCGGAAAATGACTGACATTCCACTCAGTGAAGATGTGCAGTAATGATTCATTTATCCTGATGTCTCATTCCAGGTCCTGGGAATGTGTTTTGCCATGACGCTCTTCTGCCACATCAGTCGTTCTGGACTGGGCTACAAACTTTAGGAATCCTGTTGGATAAAAACTCTGCTGTTCGGCTGATAAAAGCTGGAGATTCAACATGTTTTCTTACCAATTTTATAAAGTTGATTTTTCTTTTGCTCTCTGCAACGATGCCGTGTGAAATGTTGTAGTTTGGCTTTGTGTCATGTTTTTAATCCCCCCCCCCTCCCCCCCAAAAAAAAAAGATTCAAGTGAAGATTGTATAAATTGAAAGAACTAATAAAGCTCCTTTGCTTCAGCTTTGCATCGTGTTCCACGTCTTCCTGTTGCCACACGCCAACTTCCTGCCTGTGGTTCTGCCTTTAGACAGAACCCACTTCCTGCTTTGGCCATTTTCAACCAATCGGCTCCACACACACTCTGAGTCATCCCCACTGTCGAACCAGAAGAGGTCACTGTGAGTGGAACAGGTCCCTACAGAACAAGATGAAACGCGAGAACAGCTTCACGTCTTTATTTCCAGGAAAATCCTCTGTTCACGTCTCTGATCACAAAAAACTAAATACTAAAATTTCCTTTACACTTTAAAATTATTTTGTTCTTTTACCATCACAAAAAATAGAAACCAGTAGAATTTTATCATTAAAAAAATGTAACTGTACACAGCAGAAACAGACACCCAGAAACCACCGGGATCACTCAATCAACACATACCACCAGGTCCAGGTGTCCTGCCAAACCAGCACACGCAGAACCGGGTCGTTCAGGAGGTCCAGCTCACCCAGAAGTGTCCAGGAACCACGGCTCTAGTTCGCTCCAGGTTAGGAGGTGAGGCAGGAGCCAGGTAGGAAAATCCCGAGTCCGTCAGAGTGGATCCCAAAGAATTGAGCCATCATAAACAACTTCCTGCAGGAAAGACTGCCTTTAAAATAAACAAAGTTCTGACTGGTGGGCATTAAGAGGAGGTCCGTTTGCTCAGCAGCTTCAGACTAAAGACGAACCCAGACCAGAACTCTGATTCACGGTTTCATCTTTAGTTTGAGCTCCAGACATCGGTCCAAAAGCTCCTAAAACTAAAACAGTACCGTGATGTTCTGGTTAGAGAGAACCAAAGCGAGAAGAAACCGGGCCTAACTGAGGTTCAGACGGACCAGAACCATCAACCGTTAGTCCAGAACCACTGCCTGGAGGTCTGGTTCACTACAAATGGAAGGAAAGGTCCAACAAACGTCTCCAGACACCTGAGAGAACTCAGACTCGTGTTTATTGTGTTTAAAAGACGAACCCGGTTCTGAACCCTCCAGAACCCGCTCAGGTCAGGTAGTGTTAACCATTACCAGCTGGTCAGTGGACTTGACGGTTTGGACCTGGTGTTCTCTGGTTCTCAGAGCCACAGAAGTAGGAATGTTTAGACTTTTGGACCGGTCCACTAACAGACCAGTAATGTCTTACTGACCCAGACCCAGTTAGAGACGTTTCTGCTCCCTTCCATCCAAGTTTGGTCCGACTTCAGATGAAACCTTGTTTCTAGATTACACCAGTCAGAACAAAAGACAGAAGTGATGTAAAGGTGGTTATGATGATCCAGTTAGGTCCGTATTCTGCTCCACTTGTTCCGATCAGCGGAAGTTGGTTCCACTCCACTCATTTCCCACAAAAATGTCTCAGAAACTAAAAGTTAGATTAACTAGTATTTTGTGCTCGGTTCCGGTCCGACTTGGGACTCATCCGGACCTTCTCAGGTCTTTCTTCTACGACCTACTAAAGTAATGGTGAACGTTCTGTCCAGACAGTGTTGGATAGTTACAGAAACAGCTTCAGAGAAGTGGGCGTGTGACCTCGTGCTCCTTCCTCCTGGGTCTGTTGAGAACAATGTCAGTGTTTGATGGTCTGACTGTGAGTGAGTCAGAGCATCAGCAGCACCTCCACCTGCTGCTGGAGGCTCTTCTCTCCACCTACAGTCTGTTACTAGGCGCTGCAGCTCGGAGGGGGAGTGGGGGGGCTTGTGGTCCATCAGGCCAGCCAGCTGAGAAGACATCGCTGGAGCAGGAGTCCTAAAGGTCTCTGCAGGAGGTTTAAAGGGGCATCAGCCGGGTGGTTTGGAACAACTGAGGGTCCAGGTCCTCAGCATGGACAGCACGATGAAGCGACGGCTCTGAACGACTCCGCTCGATTTTTGGCATCAGGTCTTGCACCTGCTCAATGGCTACCAGGATCTGATGGAGGACAACCAGATACAGTCGGTTAAGCTTCAGGATTAACATGTTATGTGTTAGCATCAGGGTTTTGGGTTGGCATCAAGGTAATGTGTTAGCATTAGTGTTAGCATCAGGATTATACATTAGCATTAGGGTTGTGTGTTAGCATCAGGATTATGCGTTAACATTAGGGTTAGCATCAGGATTATGCGTTAGCATTAGGGTTGTGTGTTAGCATCAGGATTATGCATTAGCATTAGGGTTGTGTGTTAGCATCAGGATTGTGCATTAGCATTAGGGTTGTGTGTTAGCATCAGGATTATGCATTAACATTAGGGTTAGCATCAGGATTATGTGTTAGCGTTAGGGTTAGCATCAGGATTAGCATGAGGATTATGTGTTAGCATTAGGGTTGTGTGTTAGCATCAGGATTATGTGTTAGTATTAGGGTTAGCATCAGGTTTATGTGTTAACATTAGGGTTGTGTGTTAGCATCAGGATTATGTGTTAGCATTAGGGTTGTGAGTTAGCATCAGGATTATGTGTTAACATTAGGGTTAGCATCAGGATTGTGTGTTAACATTAGGGTTAGCATCAGGATTATGCATTAGCATTAGGGTTGTGTGTTAGCATCAGGATTATGTGTTAGCATTAGGGTTAGCATCAGGATTATGTGTTAGCATTAGGGTTGTGTGTTAGCATCAGGATTATGTGTTAGTATTAAGCTTGGTTTATACTTGACGCATTCACTTTCCGCGTGGTTATGCGGCTCGCGGATGGAACGCGCTTCACAACTCGCAGCGTTTATGGATCGTGCGGCTCGTCTCTGCGGTGAGCCAATATTCTCCCAAACTGAACGGGGCAGCATGGAGCTCTACGGCATGCATCCAACACTACACCATAGTAGAAGTAGAAATTACTGTTTACAACATGGCATTTCAGCATTTTTAACAGCGTCCTCGTCGTTTCAGACAGTGCGAGCTATTTCTCTCCAAGAATTATTTACAACATGTTGATCACGGTGATCTCTGAGAGCTGAATCATACAAATGTCTGTATTTACGAACCTCTGCCATACTAGTTCTTGCCGGTCCACCATGTTTTTCCGCGTCCGTCCGTCCGCGTGGTTAGAAATTTTCCGAGGTGCGCGCTGCGGAAATTCTGGGCCGTGCGGAGACGCGGTGGAGGGGCGTGGTTGTTAAAATGACGCAAAATGACGCAACTTTTTCGTGCGGACCTCGCGGACGCATCAAGCATAAACCAACCTTTAGGGTGAGCATCAGGATTATGTGTTAGCATTAGGGTTGAGTGTTAGCATCAGGATTATGTGTTAGTATCAGGGTTGTGTGTTAGCATCAGGATTATGTGTTAGTGTTAGGGTTAGCATCAGGCTTATGTGTTAGCATTAGGGTTGTGTGTTAGCATTAGGGTTAGCATCAGGATTATGTGTTAGCATCAGGATTATGCATTAGCATTAGGGTTGTGTGTTAGCATCAGGATTATGTGTTAGTATTAGGGTTAGCATCAGGCTTATGTGTTAGCATTAGGGTTGTGTGTTAGCGTCAGGATTATGTGTTAGCAACAGGATTATGTGTTAGCATAAGGGTTAGCATCAGGATTATGCGTTAGCATTAGGGCTGTGTGTTAGCGTCAGGATTATGCGTTAGCATTAGGGTTGTGTGTTAGCATCAGGATTATGCATTAGCATTAAGGTTAGCATCAGGATTGTGTTAGCATAAGGGTTAGCATCAGGATTATGCATTAGCATTAGGGTTGTGTGTTAGCATCAGGATTATGTGTTAGCATTAGGGTTAGTATCTGGGTTTTGCATTACACCGACACTAGTCAGTGACTTGATGTCATCTGCTGTGGTCCTTATTGACCCTTTGCACATGACGTCACCACTCATGGGACTGCCCTCTGCCATGATGGACGGCAAAAAGATTGTTTATACACGTTAAAACACCAGTGAAGTTAGTCAAAGCATGCCAGTTAGTAGCCTTTTATGGCTTTCACTTAAATGGTAACAGCTTGCTGCGCGGTTGGCTGCTCTAACAGACAAGGATGTAAATTCAACTTGTTTTGTTTTTTCAAATGCCTTTGATGGAGATTGAGGATGTAGATGAACTGCAGCGATCAATCAAACGGACTAGCAGCCCTCAGATTAGCAGCGAACGTGTTCTTACCGGGTAAGATTAACTTTCATTTATTTCATGTACAAATGTGATGCGTTCATATTGATAATCCTGATGGATGGGTATTTCACCACGGAGGACGCGCGGTACCGTCCACTGTAGTGAAATGAGAGATAATCATTTACAGTATTACGTGTCAAAATGACTGTATTGAGTACAAGCGTCACCACTCAGAGATAGTGTCATCCCGGTGTGAGAGCAGCAGCTGAACCCAGTGACACCACCAGCAACACAAACTAGAAGAGATGCGGACGTTTTTAAAATCAGCTCCGTGTAAAGTGAAGCACTGTTTATAACATAACGTTATGAATCCAGCGGGGTGAATTTTGGCAAAGTCGGCAACTAGTTTACATTGGTGAACAGCAGCAGAGAGAAGTTAAGCCAACATTCGTAAGCTAGTTAACATGCCACCCTCTGGGCCCCGCCTAGGTGCACTACTTCTGATAACAACCCACCTTGAACTAGTTGAAGGACTGCTAAAGCTCGCCAAAACTTTACCTTTCTCTTTGTTTAGTACTCGTCTCACTCGGTTTACGTGCTTTTGCTGTCCAGTATGGTGGACCCACGTGATTAGGTGACGTAGGTGCAAAAGGTCAATAGGGAGCCTAGATCACGCTCACCTACTTCCTGACCATGGGTCTCCAGAAGATAGAAAAATGAATGCAAGTCAGTGGGGCTATAAAAGCTGATTTTAGTTATTGCATTAGAAACATTTTACAAGCTGATAAATCTCAAAGTACGTGACAGGCGTGGTCGAAACACCCATCATTAGTTTTCATTAAAATAGCAGCACACGTGTAGCCTGGCCTGCCAGACTCGTCCTGTTCACGTCTGCACAGAGAAGGTCTGGTAACTCACAGGCAGAGTGGCACATGAGGGGCGGTCGTCATGTTTATGACAAACTCAGCGTTGTGGTGTGTGACGTATGATACTCAGCGCTGATTGGCTCGGTTAGAATTCTCAGGGGGTGGGGTTATTTGAATAGGAGAGTTCCCAGAGCCTTTCTCTGTGCAGAATTAAACAGAGGAGGAGTCTGGCAGGCCAGGCTAGAACACGTGTGTGTGTGATATAGGGTCCAAAGCTAAGCGGATTACAAAACAGCTCTTTTAGCCCCGTTGACTTGCATTCATTTTTTTGTTCTTCTGGGGACCCGTGAGCTGGCATAATGAACTGAACAGTACTGGAATGTCTACTCTGAAGTGCCTTCAGACGATTCTCGTTATGCTTTGGCGCTATAGAAACAAACAGGGTTATATGTTAGCAATAGCGTTATGGTGTGTGCTGACAGTGTGATCTTTTCCATGCTGAGCCTGAACCTTTACCTCACCTGAGGAAATAGAGGCCTCTCGTCCCGTTTGAACTTCAGGCAGTGGATGATGAGCCGTTTCATGGACTTGGGCGATGTGCTGTATAGTTTACTGAGGTCTGGAGACAGGTAACCACGTCCAACCATGAAGATGATCTAGACGACAACAGGAGACCGAGACTTTTAAATGAAATGACCTGAGCCATGTCAACTGTACTAATGATAACGTGTGTGTGTGTGTGTGTGTGTGTGTGTGTGTGTGTGTACGTGCGTGCGTGCGTGCGTGCGTGCGTGTGTGTTGTTAAACTGCTAAACACTAACTTAGGGTCATATTGTTTTGGTTTCATTAGTTTTTTTTGTTTTTGATGATTAGGTTGGACAGAAATTCAAGAGCGACGGCTGGTTTTCACCAGCTGAATTTTAGACAGAAAAGGGTAGAATGGCTTCTCCAGGTCAGGGACGAGGTGCTGCCTCAAGTCAAGGAGATTAAGTATCTCGGGGTCTTGTTCACAGGTGAGGGAAAGATGGAGTGTGAGAACGGCAGACGGACTGGTGCTGCGGGCGTTGTACCGGTCTGTTGTGGTGAAGAGAGAGCAGCGCCAGAAGGCGAAGCTCTCGATTTGCTAGTCGACCTACATTCCTACCCTCACCTATGGTCACGAGCTTTGGGTGGTGACCGAAAGAACGAGATGGCGGATACAAAATGAGTTTTCTCCACTGAGTGTCTGGGCTCTCCCTTAGAGAAAGACCCGCTGCTCCTCCACATCAAGAGGAGCCAGTTGAGGTGGCTCGGGCATCTGGTCCGGATGCCTCCCTGGTGAGGTTTTCCGGGCTCGTCCAACTGGAAGGAGAACTAAAGGAAGACCCAGGACACGCTGGAGGGACTGTTTTGCCTCTTGGTTGGCAAGGGAACATCTTGGGATTACCTCAGAGGATCTGGCCCGAGTGGCTGGGGAGAAGGAAGTCTGGGCCGCTGGCCCCACAACCCGACCCGGCTAAACGGAGGACAATGGATGGATGGATTTTTAGTCTGTTTATTTCTATGTAATAATTGGTATTGTCATTTTTGGGTTACTTTGGTGATATTGAAGGGTTTTCTGATAAATTCATGTCTGATGGTTTTCTCAGAGTTTTACTGCCTGACTGATGTTCCACTGAAGATGGGTTTATGAGAGAATGACACCAACAATGAAACCAGCTCTGAACCTGGACCAGTTCTGGTAGCAACTGGACTTTCTTTACCCAACATAGACGCCCTTATTTGCAGATCATAGCTGCGTTCCCACTAGTCGAATTCCAGGACACTTAAACACGATGGCTTCATCCTCACAGCTGTTGTGTCAGCGCATCTGGACCGTTTCAGCGGTGAGTGATGACACCGGTCAGCCCAAAAAGGTGATGTGAAGCTACAGACGTTAATAACATTTACATCGTTTATTTTTTTAAAGTACGCCACATTTTACGCAGTTCGGGGGACGACTTAGGAGAGCGGCTCTGTGACGTTGACTTCTACAGCGGTTGTAAAAGGACTGGAAGGAGGTCCGACCTGGTCCCTGTTGTTGATGTTGGAGTAAGGCAGGAATCCTGACATCAGCTCAAACAGCACCACTCCATAACCGTACACGTCTGACTGGAATGTGTACGGGTTGTCCTGCATCCGGATCACCTCTGGAGCCTGGGAGGAAACGCGGAAAACCTACGATTAGCTAATTCAATCATTAATACTCTCAGTAAATGTGGCTGAGGACGTAGTCTGAACAAAGCAGACGCTGGTGAAACTTACTAGCTACAAACACAAGAGAAATTACAGAAGTAACATGAAAGGAGAACCAACTGTAAACTGCCGAGACTGCAAACAGACCAATCAGTATGGAGCTGTAAAATCTCCTCCCAGCTAAATAACCACACCCTCCAGGGACCTAAACCAGGAAGTACAACGCTGTTGTTCAAATCCAGGTTCACTGAACTTAGGTGGGCATGGACAGAACGATCTGTCTTCTGTCAATTCGTTTTCAGGCTCTCTTGTTCTTTTCTTTATGCATTTCAAGGTTTTAATTCCATGTTGTCGTTCTTTTTCGACGGCGAAACTGTAGCGTCAATAATGGGTAACAAAACCGTTTCTGTGTTTTAAAAAAGAACGACAACATGGAGTTAGAAATGACGCACAGCAAGAACACACCTAAGATTTCAAGGGTTTGTTCATGAAAACTCACCATCCAGAGAATGGACCCACTGGGCTGCTCGACCTGATGAGAGCCACTCCAACGAGACTTCACCGTGGCCAAACCAAAGTCACCAATTTTAACAGTCCAGCCTTCATGGAGAAAGATGTCTGGCAGCAAAGCTTAGAAGACGGTTCCTCTGAGTTACACACCAAAACATCTGCACAGTGTGAGAGGGGCCGACCCATGGAGAACTTTAACCATCACCAAAACCTGACTTAGGTCAAAGGTGGGTTTCATACTCAGCTGTGTGCTGCTTCACTCGACTGATCAACAGTGGGAAGAGGGTTTGAACCCCCGCCGACTTAGGATAGCCCACTGAAGGAAAGGAAGGATCACTCTAGAAATAGTACGTCTATGTCAGGGGTCGGCAACCTGTTCCCATCAAAGAGCCATTATTACCCGTTTCCCACAGTAAAGAAAGCACTGGGAGCCACAGCAGCCGCGGCGTTGTGGGCGGGGCCTACCCTCAGACAGCAGAGAGCTGCTTTAACCAATCACAACAGGTGACAGCAGCCGGTACCGGTCGCTCGTGTACGTCAAAGTTATCTTTCATAAGAAGATAATCAATAAAACGATTTATATAAAGTGGATCCAGAAGTTGTAGCCCGTCTCTGCCGACAATATTTTGATTTTTTTCACCCTGTTGGTGGTTTTACTGAGCAGGTGCCACTTTTGTCATACGTTTCTTTTTAAAACATGTTTAGACTGTTCAGAATACAAATTCAGGCTCTGTCACGTTTGATTGTTGTAATTAAACTTTGTAGGTGGGGAAGGTCAGAAAAGGATCCGATCATTTTGTTTTTCCCTCATTTACAGTGACGGAGATAACGGCGCAGTGCGCCTGGCTCTGGTGTTAATCAAGTTTAATTTTATCTATTTTCACAAGAAAACAGAACAGTTAAAAGCAGGGCTTGTGTTGACCGGACAGTTCCCGTATTTAGCCGTTTATTTTGACGGAGAAAGAAAGAATTACCCCGACGCATGCAGACGAACTGACATTTTATTCTACGCACATCGCAGATGTAGCTAAATCACTCAAGAAAAGGGGGGGTCTACATAAAGGAATGGGGAAAAACCCATCCTGAGATGTGTGTAAACCTTGTGTCCAACTAAAGGACATTTGACCTCTGACATCAACAAAGCTAAAGCCCAAAGGGTCAAATCCTCGTTTCCTTCATAAAAAAGCCATGTGATGTGTCACCGTTTAGACATTTTTCAGGGTTTTTGTTCCTTCTCACTGTTCAAATAAACCAGCGACCTTTCTTTGTTAGCGGCCAAACTAGCAAAATCAGCAGGGGGTCAATTATTTTAATCCACCTGTTTAAAGGAACCATTCACACTGGTGGTCGTTGCCTTCAATCTGGGACTGAACTAGTAGTTGGACACTAAATCATTTCATCTGACTGCTCCGTAGGACCCAGAACTTAACCACAGAACATCGGACGCTGATGGATGATTGAGTTATAGTTTATGTGACCCGACTGACCCTCAACCACCAGTCAGAATCAGTCCAGCTGTTCAGATGTTTACACAGCAGCCGTGAGCACAGACAGGAAGTAGCATGAACAAGTGTTTGAGTTCTCCAAACAAACAACAATTATTGTTTACGACTAAGTGTTTGTAAATGACGTTTAGTTTGTTGAAGACGGACCGGTTCTGGTTTCAGTGTTTCCCCAAGAGGTTTGTCCAGCCGCGGTGCGGACTGGTGGGTGGGGGGTGCGAGCGCGGACTGTTTCGCTGCTGCGTGTTGTCCGTGAGAGCGGGGGGGGGGCGGGGGGGGGGGGGGGGGGGGGGCGTTGCACTCGGAGCACTTCCCTTCCGCGTGTCTGTGGGGGGGGGGGAATCTTGTAGGCATGGAGCTGGAATTTCAGCTGTGGCAGCGCTACGCCTGAGCCTATGTAGGGGACACACCGGGTTAGCCTCGCTCCGCTAAACAAGGAAAGGATACTGTTAGACTTCAGGTCTCGATGGATGATGTTCTTTGCATGAAGATAACTGCAGGAAAGGGACGAAGGACAAAATGGAGATGAAGACAGTTTAAGGAGAACTGGCTACAGCAGAGCTGTGGTACATGAAGCTAAACCATCATCTGAATGTTGTCACACCAACTAAACGGAAGTAGGTCTAATGCACATGTAAAAGCAGCTTCTGAACTAAAGAACAGCAGCAGAGAAGAGAAATGTGGCCGCTCTTACTCCATGCCCTGAGCCGTCTGCCGGGCTACATCGATGCGCCGCATCGTGTCAAACTTGGTTTCCGTGACGTGCAGATGGTGGTACAAGCTGCTGCCTTCACACCACTGAGTGATGATGGCAAAGTTCGGCTTCGTCATGAAGCCCATGAACAGTAGGATGTTCACATGGCGAGTTTTCCTGCAGAGCGCACACACACACACACGCGTTAGAACTTCCATGACGTCATCACCAGTGAGAAGTGTTGAAGGACCATAGTTGGATCACAGGTTTTCAGCATCAGATTTCTGGAGAATGAAGAGAAATGTCTCACCGTAGGACCTGCATCTCGTTTTTGAAGGCCTGGAGCTGCTCTGGCGTCGGCTCTTTGACCTTGAGGATCTTGATGGCCACATCCCCGTGCCACTTGCCCTTGTAGACTGTCCCAAAGGATCCAGTCCCTATTCTCTTCTGGACGTTGACCTCTCGATAGGGGACCTCCCAGTAGTAACTCGAGTCTCTGTAGCCTCCTCTGTGCTGCAGTAACACACAGTTCTGTTTCTGCCAGCTGGGCTAACGTATGAGTGAAAGGGTCGCTGGGCTGGCGGTCCGCCTGGAGACCAGCACTAAAGAAAACCTACCACTTTCTTCTTGTCATCAGAGGAGGAGGGTTTGCGTTCCTTGTGATCCGAGGGGGACTTTGGTTGTTTCCTTCCAGGAGAGCCAAGGGAAGAAGGAGGACTGGTGGAGGGTTTGGGTGAAGGCTCAGGACCTGCAGAGATGAAGGTGTGAAACCTGGAGAAGGACTAAACGGGTACTGCCTGCTGGTGGGAGGAGCCGTACCTATGGTGTTGAACTTCATCGCTTCCTGAAAGCAGAAACATTTCAGAGTTAGTCTAAAAGCATTCAGTCCCACGGGGAGAGTGGACCCTGACACAGAGCCCCACTGACCTCCATGATGCTGACGTTAGCCAGGTCCACTGTGCTGACCATGTGGACGTTGGGAGTGGAGGTGGAGCGATGCCTCTGCAGGGACTGCCCGTCTCCACTGGAGGTGGGGAAGCTAAAGGTGGAGGGTGGGGATAGCAGGCCCATTCTAAACAGTCAGGAAGGACCATTCCATTAGCAGCTTCACACAGCACACCCAGTCTGTCCTGGTGAAAGTGTCGCGGTGGGGGTCTTACCGAGCAGGCTCTGGGGTCAAGGCCGGGTTGCTCTGTGATGGAGAATTCTCTGACAGGATTATCTGGGGGTAATCTGTGCTGGAGCTGGAATCACACCTGGACACAGCAGCAGGAGCAGGTTTAACTGGTTTCAATTCCTTTATTTAATCCTGACTTTATTGTTTTTGGATGTTTTTTAACACCTGCGGCGTAGCCTGCAGCAATCAGTCACCTCTGTAGTTGACGGTGGCATTTCCATGGACCACGAGGCATTTTGGATGCATTCCCAACACGGTAGAGTTGTTTCGCTCTGCTAGATTTATGCTTGGAGTCTAGTTTTTACAAGCTGCACTTCCAGAATGCATTAAGTGCATCTTTAAAGTTCTTTAGAATGGTAGAAAAACATCATCTAAGGACAAACTTACTTTGGTTAACCTTCCAGGTCATCAGAAAACTAGCAGAGGTTTAAAAATTCTAAATCAAGGGAAGTGGGCAGACTTCCCCTACGTGAAACATTACATTCCTAGAGGAAGACGGGCTTGACTCCAGTATTTTTAGTAACACAGATTCAACTGGTTTAATGATGGTTTGTGTGTGTGTGTGTGTGTGTGTGTGTGTGTGTGTGTGTGTGTGTGTGTGTGTGTGTGTGTGTGTGTGTGTGTGTGTGTGTGTGTGTGTGTGTGTGTGTGTGTGTGTGTGTGTGTGTGTGTGTGTTGGGTTGTACATCATGTGTAGATTTCCACAACAGAAAATGAATACGAGAAGCAGAGACCAGGTCATATAGACGTAGAGGCGACATGGGCTGGGGCTTTCTATCGGCGCTGGTGGAACTGTGGGCCGCCATGTTGGATGGGTCACCAGTCACCCCCAGTGCATTCACTGGGCTAGAAAAGTCAATAATCCCCTGTTGGAATTGTTGGAACTGTAGACCGCACCACAACAGGCACAGGTGCTCACTCGGCGGTGACTGATTAGGTTTTGGAGAGTGTGTTTAACGTGGAAGACGTCCTTTAAGCTCAGCAGTTTCAGATCAGAACAAATAGAAAGTCAAACAAACGATAGAAGGTCCTGGTGAGGGTCTCAGTGAGCTCCACCAAGCCCCACCTCGACTAACAGCAGATGCTTTGCCGCCTGCTGTAGATGTCCATCGAGTCATAAAGTCTGGTTCATGCTTCTCCGTCTGAGTCTGTGCGGAGACACGCAACGTCCTTACGGAGCTGCCGGAGAGCTCCGTAAGGACGTACGGAGTCAAGCTCTCTTTTCTAAACATCCGTCAGTCGAGACGGACAACGCAAGCTTGTGATTGGTCAGGACGCCGCTGTCGTCTACAGCGCCGCCATTGCACCCTCAAAAACATAAAGAGAGCCGAGGATAACTAGCGGCAGACACGGAGAAGCTTGAAGAATACCTCGCGGAAAAACTCTAAAAACATGAACGTTTAATTCCCCCGTGACTGGAGGAGTGAAAAGATGCGCAGCAAGCATTTTATTTGTGGACGGAAATGACAGGAAACGTGGGTTTAGAGGTGGCGAGCACATGAAGAGGTGGAGGAGGATGAGAGACAAATATGTCTGTTAAAGAGTCTCTTATATACAAAAACACAATATAAACACACTATCTTGGACCGATGCATGACAGGATACCACAGAACAGCGCTACGCCCTCTGTTGTCCTGCCGGGGAATTGCTTTGCAACACTCTCCAGGAGACGGAGAAGTATGAGAGCAAAACGCTTCCGTCAATCCGTGCGTGTCTGTCCCTTGCAGAGCTGACGGAGAAGCATGAACCAGGCTTTAGTTGTCTCCCTTCCCCTTTCAGCAGTGGGATATGCTACTTGATTCATAGGTAGAGAGTATAATGCGTTTCTAAACCCGTCAAAGAGACATCCCACAGAGACAAACAGACAAGTGGGGGACCCTGAGTGTTTTAGGGCCAATGCAAAACCTAAATGATCATCTCATAGACTTCGAGTCCATCTCACCGTTTGCTTTTCATGTCCGTGTCCACACAGACGGTGGGGACCTTGCTGCTACAGTGTTGGTGGAATTTGTAGCCACACGTCTGACATCTGAAGCCATTGAAAAGAAACTTGTGGCAGAAGTCACAGTAAGCCAGCTTGAAAAACGTCTTTCGTACCTGAAGAGAACCACAGCATGAAACCACTCATCTACAGCAACGTCTTTAAGACTAAAGACAGGATCATAAATACTGGCTGCAGAAGCTGCTAGGACTCACATAGTTGTGCATGGTGAGTGGAATATCATCCAGGACTTCCACTAACAACTCCTCTCCCACCAAAGGAGTGATGTCAGTTTTCCAGTCTGTCAGTCTCTTACGGCTGTGGAACCAGACCAGAACAGAGCATCACACACTAGGAGCTGGGCAGCATTCCACATGAACACATGAATTCACTTCACTCTACTGATGACCATCTAAAAAGGCATCTGCTCACGCTGGATCGATAAGGCGTTAGTAGACAGTAACAATGAGTAATCAAATTCATAAGGCTTTAGCGAACAAATAGTTTAAAGTAGGGATGTTCCGATCCAATCACGTGATTTTCAAAGGATCCCAAATCGTTTAGAAGAGACTGATAGCCTCTAAAACCAAAACTTAAGACATTTCTAATTCATTCTGAGAAGGAAAAACTATTTCTTTCTCTTTTGTCTTTTTCCTTCAGGAGTCGCCACACCCGTCTGCGTTTAGTCCTAATCAATTCAATTCGGTTTATTTATAAAGCGCCAAATCACGACGAGTTGTCTCAAGGCACTTGGTAAACATTCCAATACAGGTCAGGTCATTAAGCCAATCAGTAAAAAGTTTCTTTTATAAGGAACCCAGCAGGTGGCATCGAGTCACTGACTAGTGTCAGAGTCTTTACAGCAATCCTCATACTAAGCAAGCATGCAGCGACAGTGGAGAGGAAAACTCCCTTTTAACAGGAAGAAACCTCCAGAGGATCCTCGCTCAGTATAAGCAGCCATCCTCCACGACTCACTGGGGATCGAGAAGACAGAGCAGGCACACACACACACGCGCACACACACACACACACACACACACACACACACACACACACACACACACACACGAACAATGCATAAATATTAATATAAATATTTAACTCTCCCACTGTCCTATTGGGTGACCCCTCCAGGAAAGTTGACCATTGACCTCCTTGAGGAGGTGGTGGTAGAAGTAGTAGTAGAAGTGATAGTAATGGTGGTAGTAGTATTGGAAGTAGTAATAGTAATAGTAGTAGTAGTAGTAGTAGTAGTGGTGGTGGTGGTGGTGGTGGTGGTGGTGGTGGTGTTAGTAGTAGTAGTAGTAGTGGTGGTGGTGGTGTTAGTAGTAGTAGTAGTAGTGGTGGTGGTGGTGTTAGTAGTAGTAGTAGTAGTAGTAATAGCGGTAGTAGTGGTGGTGGTGTTGTTAGTAGTAGTAGTAGTAGTAGTAGTAGAGGTGGTGGTGGTAGTAGTAGTACTGGTGGTGGTAGTGTTAGTGGTAGTGACAGTGGTAGTGTTAGTAGTAGTAGTGGTGGTGGTGGTGTTAGTAGTAGTAGTAGTAGTGGTGGTGGTGGTGTTAGTAGTAGTAGTAGTAGTAGTAGTAGTAGTAATAGCAGTAGTAGTGGTGGTGGTGTTGTTAGTAGTAGTAGTAGTAGTAGTAGAGGTGGTGGTGGTAGTAGTAGTACTGGTGGTGGTAGTGTTAGTAGTAGTGACAGTGGTAGTGTTAGTAGTAGTAGTAGTACTGGTGGTGGTAGTGTTAGTAGTAGTGACAGTGGTAGTGTTAGTAGTAGTAGTAGTACTGGTGGTGGTAGTGTTAGTAGTAGTGACAGTGGTAGTGTTAGTAGTAGTAGTGATGGTGGTAGTGTTAGTAGTAGTAGTAGTACTGGTGGTGGTAGTGTTAGTAGTGGTGACGGTGGTAGTGTTAGTAGTAGTAGTAGTACTGGTGGTGGTAGTGTTAGTAGTAGTGACAGTGGTAGTGTTAGTAGTAGTAGTAGTAGTGATGGTGGTAGTGTTAGTAGTAGTAGTAGTAGTGGTGGTGGTAGTGTTAGTAGTAGTGACAGTGGTAGTGTTAGTAGTAGTAGTAGTAGTAGTAGTGACGGTGGTAGTGTTAGTAGTAGTGACAGTGGTAGTGTTAGTAGTAGTAGTGTTAGTAGTAGTGACGGTGGTAGTGTTAATAGTAGTAGTGTTAGTAGTAGTGACAGTGGTAGTGTTAGTAGTAGTAGTGTTAGTAGTAGTGACAGTGGTAGTGTTAGTAGTAGTAGTGTTAGTAGTAGTGACGGTGGTAGTGTTAGTAGTAGTGTTGGTGGTAGTGGTAGTAGTAGTAGTGTTGGTGGTAGTGGTAGTAGTAGTAGTGTTGGTGGTAGTGGTAGTAGTAGTAGTGTTGGTGGTAGTGGTAGTAGTAGTGACAGTGGTAGTGTTAGTAGTAGTAGTGTTAGTAGTAGTGACGGTGGTAGTGTTAGTAGTAGTGTTGGTGGTAGTGGTAGTAGTAGTAGTGTTGGTGGTAGTGGTAGTAGTAGTAGTAGTACTGGTGGTGGTAGCAGTAGCATTCATGGCTAAATATAAAGGAATTCAGGACACTGCCCGACCATGGCGAAGCCTCAAGTCAAACACTCAAAAGCTACGATCTTCCTGAACACGTGCTGCTCAGACCTAATACATCACTGAGAATCAGGTGTCATCAACATATTCCTCTCACTGAGGGTGGTTTGATTAACCCTTTGATGCATGAATTATGAAATCTTCAACCATGATTTTTTAAACAATTTTTTTCATTCGTCTTTACGTGTGAATGAAACAAATTTCAACAAATATTTTTTGTCAAATTTTATAATTTACAAATAATTTATTACGTGTTCACCTCAGTGGACAGCGTGCATTCTGAGCATGAAATATGTTGGCTTGGCTTCCTGAAGTCCAAATGGAGCGGCTCAAATGCAATAAAGTCTTCAACAGCTGAGCTTAGTAGCAAAAACAAATAAATAACAGTTTTGAGTACCTGTCCACTGTAGTGACCATTATGCACCAAAGGGTTAAAATAATCAAGAGTAGATGTGGAAAAGTAAGTGAGGACATATTACCCCTCTAACAAACGAAACACAGCACAGCAGTCCTGATTCAGCCCTCGAACCTTGAGGGCTTTATCAAGAACCTCGTACACAGTCTGTTCATGTCGGACGTTCACCTGCCAACAGAAGCATGTTTGAAAAGGTTTACGTAGATGCATACACAGATTAATATTTACACATACATACAGGTGGTATCTATGTGTGACTGTACAAGTATATACATACATATCTATACACTTTACACTTTGTAAACACATCAAATCTCAACTGGAAATCAATCTGGAAGGACGAGATGAGAAACGTCTTTGTCAATGACCCGAGCTAGCGGAGACGTTAAAACTAATCTTTACGAGTAGACTAGTGGGGGACGATGGCAGACATGATCTGTGGAGTCAGACGCAAAATGTCCAACAAAATCTTATGAAAAATGTTGATTTTTCTGAGCGATTACACTAACAAACATAAACGTCAGCCGTCCCTAAACTAACCAGTGCGTTTAGACTCAGTTTGACCACATAGGGGAAAATAAAAGTCTCACCACTGTCCTCTGTTTGTTAGGGAGGTAGACTCGAATGGTGCCTCCACCTCGGGGTATATCCTCTGGACTGGTCTCCCCTGAAGAGGAGTAGGAGGAGGTGGAGGACATGATGAAGGATGGCAGAAGCTGAAGAGGGGACAGTATGCAAGCCTTCAACTTAAGGTGAGCTGCATGCAGCGAGGGCTCCAGAGACGCACATCAGTCAGAACCTGCAACAACACACACTCGTTGTGTTTCACCTACATAGGCTCGCGCCACAGCTACGAATCATTTTTTGTGAACACAGCAACAGGTTAAGCTAAAAAAAAAATACATTTTTAAATAAAATGTGAAATAACATTTTAAATAACTAAATGAATGTTTCTTAAATGTTTATAAAATGTAAGTTAAATGTTTTGGATACATACTATTTAATAATAAATGAATAAAAACGAATAAAGGAGCAATGCAATACATCGCCACAGGCTAAATTCTCCCAGAGTTACCACAAGAACCACGTTAGTGCTAGAGCCCTGCACTGAAGCCCTAGGCCCGCGGGTCGGCCCGGCCCGACGGCCGAGGGCCAGGCTTCGGGCCAACGACTGTGTAATTACCTCGGGCCGGGCGCCTTTATTTTTAATCGAATTCATAAAAAAACTGAAACACTTGAACGCAGCAGCACCTGCCTGCTTCTCACGCACCGTTAGCTCAGTTAAGGTGTGTGTGGTTTATAAACGCGCCGATATAAACGAATTCTCACACTGCTGACTGAAACATGTGCCCCTGTTCTAATATGCCATTTTATGTCCACTTTGATGTCAGAAACCATTCGTTTATTCTCATGAAAACGGCAGCATTCTATTTCTGTGAATAAATTCGCTCTGCAGTTAAAAAAAATACAGCATTCACTGCTGGTTTTTGCGCATTTTCAGAGCGGCAGATTAAATCTACAAACGCTTTATTAATTGGGAATGTTTATTTAATCTGCCGCTCTGAAAATGCGCTCTGCAGTTAGAAAATTAGAATGCTGCTTTTTTTCTAACTGCACAAGAGCGCATTTTCAGAGCAGATTAAATTTACAAACGCATCCAATTAATATAGTGTTCGTAAATTTCATCTGCGGCTTGAAAAATACACTGTTAGAAAAAAAAAGCTGCATTGATGCTGTTTTTCTTTTCTTTCTTTTTTTACTGCAGAACGCTTCTCACAGATAATTAGAATGCGGAGCATTCTATCACGCTAAAACTTTATGAAAGGTTAAAAAAAAAGTCGGCTCGGGTCGGGCCAGAGAATCCTGAAAACCTTCTCGTACCGGGTCGGGCTAGGGCTCCACCCCCGCGGGCCGGGCCGGACACGGGCTCAGACTTTAGGCCCGTGCAGGGCTCTAGTTAGTGTGCCACCCCAAAAATTTCTTCAGCCCTGTCTGGCCACCCCTGTCAAAATTTTCTGGAGGCACCCCTGCCCCGCGCACGGCAGTGAAATGGTCCCGAACGCACACACGTGGCCGTTGCACCCGTGGGGGACGTTGGTGTTGTGACAGCCACACTTTTTCTAATGAGGAGGCTAAACACACACACCTCTCCTGCAGTTTAGCTGAAAAACGTTGCTATCGGTCTTGTCCCTCTGCGTTTCTCTGGCTGTGTTTGCCCTCTCCCCCTTCTGTTGCTAACTGAAACCCACACCTGTGTGCAACGGTGTTACGTCACTATTCCAGTCGGTTCTGCTGTAGAAACGCATTTCTCCACTGCTCCGCACCGCCCAAACGGTAAAAACATGCGCGCTCATTACAATCTCGCTCCCGCGGTGCGCTCTGGTTTTGGTTTCGATGTTGTGCGTTTATTTATCCAACAGGCGGGCAGAACCAGGACCAGCTGGACAAATTCCCGGTGGCCCTATTTCACTTCGGTGTTGGGTTTTTTTCGGGCAGGTGTTATTCTGTTGATCACCTGCTGCTGATGAGAGGGTTTCTCCTGTCAGGAACAGGTGAGCTGCTGCCAACCCTAACCCAACCAGCTTCTGTCACTAGAAACACGTTCTACACCCAGACTACAGTGACCTGTTATTCATAACAATTTAACAATGTTAATCATTTAATTTTGATGATTAGGGGGCGACGGTAGCACAGGAGTTAAGCGCTCGCCCCGTAATCTGAAGGTTGCAGGTTCGAGTCCCGCTCAGTCTGTCGCTGTCGTTGTGTCCTTGGGCAAGACACTTAACCCACGCTGCCTGCTGGTGGTGGCGCCTGTGCTCGGCAGCCTCGCCTCTGTCAGTGTGCCCCAGGGCAGCTGTGGCTACATCGTAGCTCATCCCCGCCGGTGTGTGAAAGTGTGTGTGAATGGGTGATTGTGTTGTAAAGCGCCTTGGGGGGTTCCAGGACTCTAGAAGGTGCTGTATCAAATACAGGCCATTAATGTTAATTTTATTTCATTTCTAAGTTTTTTAATGTCTGAACATTAATGAATTTTCTGATTGGTGTAAATAATACAAAATATTATTAATAACAGGTCTGGATGTGGTTCGGTCTGAGGTATAAAACTCTGCCCTGGGCCTAAAGCCCTGCAGATATATTTAGTTTCTATAAACAACAACAACAACAAATAAATAACAGCAGCTTGATTCTACTTTGTTTCTTAAATTGAGTCACGTAGTTTTGCAAGTTCTGCACGCTCACACGTTCACCAGCAGCTCCGCCAGCTGATTGGTTCTTTAGTAACTAGGGACACCAGTACAGGTCTACAGGTCTGGTACGGAGCAGCATGGATGCATCAGAGGATCTCGCTGTGGTCGGTGTTCAAATGGATTAAAGACAGGACAGGATATGTAATCAATCAAATCTAATGCTGTGAACAGGTTTAGATACTTTATCAAACAGTCTCACCAGCCTGTAACTCTACTGTTTTCTCAAATTTCACCAGACTGATGCTTTTAAATATAAAATGTCCAAAACTTTCTACTGGGGGCACGCCCCCGGACCCCCCTAGAGTAGTTTAATACTCATCATCTTTTTCATGTCTGCTCTTTGGTGCTGGTGCACATCTTGCGGTAGAATAAGAACTGGAATAAATAAATAAATAATATATATATATATATATTTATATATACGCACACACACAACATCTCAGAGAAATGTCAACACCCCAACTTTACAAAAGCTTGCTACGTACACGCATTCTCCTCCTCCACCCCCTGCTCTGACAGATGGAACGCGGCAGCGAAACAATCCTCTAGCGCGTGCACTAGGTTACAACCCCCCCCCCCCCCCCCCCCCCCACGGCTGGAAACTTTTCTAGGGAAACACTGCATCGTGTATTCTAAATATTCTACTTAGCTTGAAACTTTACATTTTTTACATATATAGTCCTGGCTGGGCCACTGAGTTCAGCAGCTACTCTCACACTGGGGCAGAGAAACATAGAAATCTCATAATGACGAAGCTCATCACGCTAAATAAAAAAAACGTGATTTTTAGACATGTAATCCTACATTGGAACAATATTATTAGCATCTAGTAATTGGCAAGAGGACAGTAACAACTCCATGGTGAAATATATCATAATTAGGGGTGGGCTGTTATTGGTGTTAACATGCTGCGTCAAGGCCAGACTCTCATCGCACGATAAGGGGGTGTGCAGATTCACCATTTAATCGAGGCATCGTGATGTGACACGTGCCGATTCAAAGTTTATTTGTAAACATTTACAAATAAATGCCAAAAATCTTCTGCAAAAAGTAGCAGGAACATAAAAGTTACACATGCCGCCTGGACACTTTAGGGGGCGGACCAGCAGAAAAAAAAACCAAACAGCAGGGATAGCAGCTTTTTACTCAGCTTCAGCCACTGAGGGTGGGATTGACTCGCCAGGATTAAAGGAGTGAAACACTAAAAAACATTGTCATGATTATTTATGATTATAATCAGTCATTCTGATTTTTTCATGCAGGTTGAACATGAAAATAGTCTCCTACACCTATCTTCTGCATTAGCTTCTGATAGAAAATAGACAGTAAAACTCTAGGATAAGAAAATCCTGACAGATCTACGCCACACTGTCACCTAACCCCTTCTTTCCACGGGAGCCGTCAGCAGCACGTTACTGCAGCAGCACGTCATAGCTGCTGATAGGAACCGCTGTGGTCAACAGAACCTTTTCCACTGGAGCCGTCAGCAGCGCGAGTCGGCCGCGTCTCAGGAGCAGCATGTCGCGGCCTTTACGCGCCGGTTCTACTTTCTACGCACGACGCCTCTGAAACGGGTCAAGTTCAACATTTTTGGGGAAGGAAAGACAGGAAATCGGACGCGGAAATGGAGAGAAGCTCCCGAGATTTTCAGAATAAAGAAACGTACTTCATTCCGGTTGCTTTACTTTTACAAAAGTTACTAACTGTGCGTCCCCGTGAGAAGTTATCACCTAGTTAGCGGTCTCCTTTGTTTTTCAG
Organism: Nothobranchius furzeri; assembly: GCF_043380555.1. Classification (NCBI taxonomy): domain Eukaryota; kingdom Metazoa; phylum Chordata; class Actinopteri; order Cyprinodontiformes; family Nothobranchiidae; genus Nothobranchius; species Nothobranchius furzeri. The sequence goes on from NC_091757.1 coordinate 26,542,496, forward strand.
GTCCGTATTGGCGATTATAAAACAGACAGAACATAAAACACAAACATTTTGGAGCCATGTTGTAGTTTTCTCCTGCTTGTTGTTGTGTTTACTGACGACGTCACTCGTGTGACTTTGTGCTCTGTCGGTGACAGCTGCTCCCCTGCTGCTTCGCGTCTCGTGGGAAGGGCCAAGCAGCAGCTTACGCGAGCAAGATGTGCTGCTGCAGTAACGTGCTGCTGACGGCTCCGGTGGAAAGAAGGGGTAACGCTCATGGATTCATTCATCTTGACTCACGATGGAGAAGGCTCTTGTTGGATTAGCATCCAGGAAACAGCAGAGAACATCTCTGCTAGTAGAAGCTAGCTAACTGTTAGCATTAGTAACGCTCCAACATGGCAGAACTCCTTCAGGCTAGTGTAATTAGTAGAGATAAAATATCTATATTGCAGCCCAAACAGAGTCAGTGGTAGAGACATGTTGCTGTTACCCAATCAGAGGAGAGATGTCCAGATATCAGGAAATAAGACTCCAAATTCTGCAATCTAAATACCTTCTCCATCTGACTGGTACTTCCTGAAACTGGTGCATCGGAGCCTCCCTGCTGCTCTTGCTCCTGGAAAGCACACTGAATTGCTACTGTGTATGACTGTGCTATACAAGTAAAGCAGCCTTGTCTAGAGATATTATATACAAGGATGTTACAGGGGTCTCTGAATGACCATGGAAGGTCAAGGCTCCAGGCCCATCTCTCTGTACTTCATGCCATCACAAGCTACTGAAACATAATCATTATTAAACTTTAATTGGGAAAATGTCCCGATCAACCTCCACCCACAAAGTTCTGGTGGAGGAGATCCACCAGAACTTTATTGGACATAATTCCCAACAGGCTCATCTGCAGCAACAGTGACCCAGAGGTAGACACTGCACATTTGGATGACCTTTAAATTAATTAGTCTTTGGGAAATGAGTAACCATATTTCCCTCCTAACTTTTCTGCAAATCTAACATTTATAATAAAATGCAAAGGAAGTGTTCATGAATGCATTCAATGCCGGTTTCCCATCGAAGGCCATCTTGAGCTCCGTAAAAGAAACTCGTTACTCTGTCCTGGTGTGTCAAGTTTTTCTGGCCCACATTAAAGTGTGAAAACTGTTTAAATTTGTTTCTGGTAGAGTAAACCCATTGCGGCACATCCCACAGTTCCCAGTAGCCACTACAGCAACCAACGGGGCATGCGCAGAGCGTGGACCGTGTCCTTAGAGCAGCTAATCAGACGTAAGTGTGGCGGAGCTTTACTTTACCGGAGCTCCTGCTAGCCGGTCTCCATTTGCTCCAACAACTGGGGTTTTCTGAGGCCATAGTTCTCTCTGGCGCTACTTAACAAAACTTTAGCTAAGTAGCCTGTAACTTTTAAGAGGCTTCTTTGGTTCACGGACACAAAATCACACATGTAAATAATGTTGAGTTTAAATGCTATCATTTGTTGATAAATCTCAAATTCGAGCAAGCATCTGCAAAGCTAAACGTTAGTGGATAAGATTATCTCCGATTCCGCACACCGTAAAGCGCTTGGATGCTAGGCGGCTAACATTAGCCAAACCTGTGGGGATTCGCCGACCCATCGCGCCGGTCTGGTGCCTGCTTCCCGGAACACCGACCCATCCACTGACACGCTCAGCACATCACGAACTAGTTGGGTGGCTAAAAGTTACTCCGACACGTCCCAGTTCGGATGTGTTTCCAGACAGTTTGATTAGTTAGTCTTACCTGTGGCAGCCATCTTGAACGCTCTCAATCTGAAGTCGGATCTGTCAAGAACTTCAGGGAAAGTAGGAAAGCACCATGCTGCGTTCTCATTGGCTGATCTCTGTGCTCCCACTCGCTCATTGGACAGATCAAGGCTGGGCATGTAGGGGGCGGTCCGTGGCCGCTTTTCATGTCTTCAATTGAATAGAACAATTTTTCATGTATTAGATTTATTTAGCGCTTTTCAAGGCTCCCAAAGCGATTTACAGCTAACCCATTACTATTCATTCACACACTTTTCATACTCTGCTGAATGAAGAAAAATTAGTTTGTTTTGGTGCAATCATTAAAGGGGATATTTCATATGTTTACTTAGACATTTAAACAAGAAATTATTGTTTGATGGTTTATACAAAACATGTACAAGAAATTCTTTGCACAAAATCGCTCTCACATAAAGTAATGTCACCAGTTAATTTTTTTTAGGTTTTCAGTGCCTTCCATAATGAGCTGTGCCACTTTAATGTAAATGAACTGTTGCTGGCCACACCTACCACTATGACGTCAGGAGCTCAGATAGCTGGTCTTCGATGTAAATGTTCTATTTTGCAGAGGCGTGACCAAGTCACTGCTTTGCAAGTCACAAGTAAGTCACAAGTCTTTCCAGTCAAGTCCAAGTCAAAGGCAATCAAGTCCAAGTCAAGTCCAAAGTCAGTGATGTGAAAGTCCAAGTCAAGTCCAAGTCCTTAACTTTGAATTTTCAAGTCGTAATCAAGTCATCTGTCCAACTTCAATTTAATGACAATGATAATAAATAAAATCCAGAAAAAAAGCTTCTTAAAGCTTCATTTATTTGCTCAAACAAGCAGGAAGTGCAACTGAAACTGATTATAAACAAAGTGCTGCTGCATTTAGCAGTACAAGATCAAACCCAGAATGAAGAATGATTTATGATTTTTTTTCCATGTCATGCCACTTTTGTTCTAAAATATCAAATATGCTCAAGTCATCATCAAGTCAGCAGGTTCAAGTTGATTCAAGTCGCAAGTCATTGGCATTCAAGTCCGAGTCAAGTCGTAAGTCATTATAGATTTTATCAAGTCAAGTCAGAAATCATTAAAATAATGACTCGAGTCCAAGTCATGTGACTCGAGTCCACACCTCTGCTATTTTGCAACATCACAAGAAGGGATGGGTCCCGGGTCGCTGGGTTCCAGGCTCGGTTGGCTTGGGGGTGGGAGGCTGCGGGCGGGCCTGTGGGCTTGCCACTGATATCTCCCCGGACTCTGCCGGCTGCTGGTTGTGTCCCCCTGGGGCAATCCTCTGCGCCTCTCGAGAGGGGGGCTTTACTGGTTACAGTCTCCCTGGGGTCCCTGCGCTCTGGGGCAGCTCATGGATCTCTGGGACTTGGAGCTCCCTCTGTCTTCTACACATCTTTGGGGGCAGATCTGTGGCCCCTCACACTCTCTATTGGATGCTCCTATAGAGAAACCTTACATAAGCAAGTGCGTGTACACACACAGGTGCTCTCAAAAGTATGGACTTGGGCATTTTCAACACATGTCTGAAGGCTGTGGTTGGCACTAAATGCACTGTGATTTATTATTGTGTGATTGTTCAGTTAAACAATGTTGATTTTATATTTCCTCATCATTTTTGTGGACAATAATTAACAATTAACTGTACATCTCCTTTAAGCCCCATGAGATGTCTAAGCTGCAGCTGTTACACACCTGCTTAGACTCTATCAAAGCCTGGATGGCTGGGAGCTTTCTACAGCTGAATGAAGATAAGACTGAGATCCTCATCTGTGCCCCAGACAAGCTGGTTCCCAAAGTCAGAGACTCTCTTGGTCAGAATTCTTGGTCTGACACCTGACTCAGCTCTCACCCTGGATTCTCATGTCAGTTCTCTTGTTCGCTCTTCCTTCTTCCATCTTAGGAACATTGCAAAGCTGAGTCTCATTCTGTCCTGCACTGAACTTGAGACTGTTATCCACACTGTCATGTTCCTGAGCCGAGGTGAGTGACACCATCTCCTATCTCGCCACTATCAGACTGATTTTCCACAGGTGAGGAGCGGAGGGGTTTGCAGCTGCAGAAGATTCCCAATCAGGAACTCGAGTATAAAAGGAGAATGGAGACATTTCACTACGCCGGATGATTGCACCAGTATAGGTAGCCCCAGCCACTCGCTCTCGTTCTTGTAACTCGTTTTGACCTTCGTTTTCTGGATTTCTTGGATTTTGAACTTGGACTGATTTTGGACTGCTCTTAGGATTATCCTAACTTTTGGTGTTGTTTCCCCTCTCCCAGGATCTCATTACCTACCTCAACTTCACTGTTTAAACACTGGACTAGTCACACCACATCTCATCCTCCTCCGATGCTTCCTGTTTGGACCCTCTCCGCTGCCTCACCAATCCCGGATCACCCCTGGACTCATCAGAGCTCACCTCACCCCCCCCCCCCCCCCACATTCTCCCCGAACTCTGAATGAACTCCAGTGATCGATCTACCCCACAGGACTTCCCTGTGTTCTTTTTGTTCTCCTTACAATAAAGACTTCACTTTAATTCAACTGGTTCTACGAGTCAGATTTCTGCATGTCTTGGGTAAACACATACCTCGAGCCATGACACACACCTTCATCTCCTCACGCTTAGACTACTGCAACTCTCTTTTCACGTGTCTGAGAAGAACCTCCCTGAATTGTCTACAGGTGGTTCAGAATGCCTGTGCTCGGCTTCTGACCAAGTCCTCCAAACACACCCACATCAACCCGCTTCTCCTCCAGCTTCACTGGCTGCCAGTCAACTTCAGGTTCATTTCAAGGTCCTGGTTCTGGTCTATAGGGCCTTACATGGACAAGCACCATCTTACATTGGTGATCTTCTTAGTCCCTACACCCCCAGCAGGTCCCTGAGGTTGCTGCTGTGGCCCCCAGACTCTGGAACTCTCCCTCTTGAGCCTGAGATCAGTGGGCTCAGTGGTCTCATTTAAAAAGCAGCTGAAAACTCACCTGTTTAGGCTGGTTTTGGTGTGACCTTCGTCACCCTCTCCTTGTTAAGCTGTGTAGGAGACGGAGGGAGCTCCAATTCCCAGAGATCCAGGTGCTGCCCCAGAACACAGGAACCCCAAGGAGACTGCAACCAGAAAGGCCCCCGCCCCCCTCGAGAGGCACAGAGGATCACCCCGGGGGGCCACAACCAGCAGCCGGCAGAGTCCCGGAAGATATCAGCGGCAAGCCCTCAGGCCCGCCCGCAGCCTCCCACCCCCTAGCCGGCCGAGCCTAGGACCCAATGACCCGGGACCCAGGGGCGACCACCCCCGCCGGGGACCCAGCAGAGCCCAGGGACCCAGACCCCACCAGGCAACCACCGGGATTGATCAGGCAGATGCCAAAAATCTTAAACCCCCTGACCCAGGAGCCACGAACATTCAGGCAGACCAAGGCACCACACTCCACACCAGGTGTGGCAGGGGGAGGGGAGACGAAGATCTATATCATCAAAAGAAGTCCCAGGAGAAGGGAGGAGTCCAAGGCCCCACCTGACATATACAGTCATACACAAGCACAGTCACACACTCTCTCCCTCATGCTCACACATACACATACAACCAAAGACTTACAAAAATGCACGCCGGACCCCCACTCATGCTCCCCATTCACACCCTATTCACTCTGGTCCTGGTACTGCTGCACATGGGGTACAACCATCACCGGTTACCAGAGTTTGACCCTTTCTGCTGGGGTGCTGATGAGCAGGCTCCCCCGCCCATCGCTGAGCACAGCAGCCCACCACCCCAGACCCCAACCAGACAGCCAGATCTCCCTCCTAGCCTCCAGCCCCGGGAAGCCAAGCAACAACAGAGGTGAGCTAAGACCCCTAGTCTCCTGTGGTGAGCGGGCAATGCGGGCATTGTCTGGCCTATGCCAGCTGATGCCACCACACCACCCCACTTGCACCCACAGCCCTCGGTGTCTAAGTGCAGTTTAAAATTGGAAGTGGGCACCGGCACTCAGGATGAGGCTGAGAAATCCCCCTGCCAACTGCCGTTGAATGTTCTCACTCCCAAGGCCCTAAGTGTGTGTTTGCGTGGAATGTCATTGGTGGAAGTGTTTAAGGTGCAAATAAAATTGGGGGGCAGGTTGCCACAGGAATGCGGAAATGGGGTCCATACCCGCACCCACAGACTTGTCCACCCCCCAAGGTCCTATGTGTATGTTTGTGTGATGATGTGAGGGAGCAGGAGGAGAAAAATATGTGGGGATGGGGAGGAATGGCTGGTTGGGCTTAGCCCTCCAGGAAGCCAGCTCCCCCACTGGCCCCAATAGGCACCTCTGATGTCAAAATGACACCCAAGGCATGGAGACCCCAGCCCATCTTGCAAGGGCCCAAAGCCGCAGCATTGCAGAGCCATACGGAGTCCAAGGGCACCAACCCAGCCCTACCCCAGCAGAATATCTATGCCCATCCCTGCATTTGCACAACTTCCAGAATATATAAGACATAGGACATCCAGGTAAGGTTGGGTCCTCCCCCTCATGGACCTCCCCCTCCCCTGTGATGGGACAGCAGAGGAGCCGAGGTCTACCCGAGCTCCCTGAACTCGGGCCAGGCACTGCTGCATGTTCCTGCCTTCTTCCCGGCAGCATACATGTCAGGACCCGACCCCCAAGGCCCCGCCCAGATCCCCACACGGGGCCAGCCACCCCGAGTCCCCAGGCCCCACCCAGACCCGCCCAGGAGCAATGCAGTTGCCAGGCAGTGACCCATGGCTGCCGCCAAGACCTCCAAGGGGCACCACTCACAACCGCCAGTAGTCCACCCCCCGAGGCAACCCAAGCACCTCCGGGGGGGGGGGGGGGGGTTCCGCCCCCCAGTCCCAGACACCCCCAGTGAACCCACCTCCAGGGAACATCTGGATACCCCAAACACAGACCCTCCACCCCCCCACCCACATCATCCCGCAGGACAACATCAACGGCCCCCCACCCTCGCTATGTGATGGAACCGATCAAAGGAGCCCAGAGAGATTGATTTGAAGTGGAAGCTGAGGCTAAATCAATGCAAAGAGTTTCTCTATTTTTCCAATTCAAGAGGATAGTTTTCTTAGCGATGCATATGGCAGTCAGAACCACGTGAGCCAAAGATGTTTCAATCTTGACATCGTCCAGGTTTCCCAGTAAACAAAGAGAGGGGGAAGTTGGGATATGACATTTTAGACATTTCGACAGATCCTCACACACTCTACCCCAAAATTCCTGGACAGGTGGGCAGGACCACAGTGCATGAATGTAATTGTCAGGAATGTTGTTTGTGCAGTGTGTACAGGTGTCAGACGACACAAACCCCATCTTGAACATCCGATGACCTGTATAGTGTACTCTGTGTAGAATTTTGTACTGAATTAATTGTAAATTGGGGTGTCTGATCATTTTAAAAGTTTTTAAACAAGTTTGGGACCAGAAGTTCTGGTCAAAGCTAACTGATAGATCCACCTCCCATTTTTCAATAAGGATTGCAATTTTATCGTCTATTTTGGACAGTGTCTTATATACTTTAGACAGTAGTTTGGGGGGGTTTGAGATTATAGAAGCCAAATACCCTTGGTGGTGTTTGTAATTCTATTTTATTGAGCTTAAATTTTTGTTTGACTACAGATTTAATTTGGTGATATTCTAAAAAGCTATTCTTATCCATTCCAAATTGGGAGACTATTTGATTAAATGGGATGAAGTCCAATCCTTCATATATGTGTTCCAGGTATAGGATTCCTTTATTTTTCCAGTCCAGAAGGTTCATCATTTGGTTATTTTGCAAAATGTCAGGATTATTCCAGATAGGTGTGCGTCTGCATGGTACTAGTGAAGACTGTCATTTTAAGATACTCCCACCATGCTGTCAGAGAGGTGCTGATACTAATACTTTTGAAGACTTCATGTTTTCTTATGCTTGAGCTAATAAATGGTAAGTCTGAAAGCTCTATCGTATTGCAAAGTGTCTGTTCTATGTCTGACAAGGACTCATCTAGTGGGCTATCTTGCAACCATCTTGGTATATATTGCAGCCTGTTGGCTAGGAAATAATAATAAAAGTTGGGTAGATCCAGTAATCCATAGGCCAACCTTTTCATAAAAGTATGAAATAATTCTTTTTTTCTGAAATAAATAAACTCGTTACTTCAGGCTAACATTTTTTTATTACACAAAGGTAAAGGTAAAAGAAAGGAGCACTTTTCAGATAGTAATTCTATTAATGTGAAAGTAAACGAAACTGTTAACTGCAGAATATTGCAGTTCACACGGTGATATTAAAGTTTTTTTAACACCCCAACACACACACACCAGACCAAGTCTGTTGTTCATTTGGGTTTGTAGTTGGTCTGTCTTGAGATCTCTAGAGATCGGAATCATTAGCTGTGACCTGTTGATGTTTAGCAGCACACCACTGTTAAGCCTGGTCAATGTGAACCAGGGTCTGATGATGGTCTGAGATGCCGTACAGCGAACCTCCCAGTTGATGGATGAGATCATGTCTGTGAGATTGTAGTTTTGAACACATCCCAGTCTGTACAATCCAGGCATGCCTGGAGACTAACCACAGGCCCACTCTCTAGCAGTCCCACTGCAGGTTTGCGGAGTTCCAGCTTCTGCCTGTATGAGGGCATCAGGTGGGTCATCATGTTGACCAAGTGGCCCAGCCACAGCGAAGTATGGGAGGTCCTCCCCTCTGTGGTCTATTTAATAAACTGCATACCTTGGTAGCTGTTGTGGGAGGCTGTTAGCTTTGTTAAAATCACCAAGAACCACAAACCAAAGAGTCCAGGTTGGTGCTCACTCTCCGTAGACGAGCAACTGAAAATGAACATTATTGAACTTTAACAAAAACTAAAAGAACAAGAGCACAGCTTGGTAAATCTGGACTCATCAGACCTTCTTCCATTGCTCCAGAGTCCAGTCTCTAAGTTTCCTTGCAAACTGAAGCCTTTTTCTTCACAACTGTTCAGACCCAACCCCCCGAGTTCCCTTCTCATTAAAAACCCTTAAACATAGTAGTTTTTCCTCAATTTCACCAAACGTCAGTGATCACTGATTATAAACACCCATTTCCCATATTTCTCCCTGGAAGACGATGGTTCTCCTCATTCCTTCATATTTAATTATTGGCTGGACAGTTCTTAACCCAGCTCTAGTAGTTTCTGCAATCTCCTCACAAGTTGTCTCTGATCCTTCTTATAACATGTATTATGAGCACAAGATGCTTCCATGATTGCTTAGGAAAGGGGAAGCTACCCATTGCATCAGCTGGGGTTACATAACAGCTGAAGCAGTAGTTATCCTACAGATGGTTGTAAAACAGACGAGTAAAAAGAGGCAGTACTCAATTAAAGATATTTTATTATAAAATGGAAAGGCTGATAACAGCAGGGGTCTGACTGATTAGGTGACACCACAAATCTCGCTGATGGATGAGAAGATGCTTCTGATGAGCAAAGTTTCCAGTTTGTCATGAAAACCAGAGATCCTCCAGGCGGCTCTCCACTACTGCTCTGTTGATTCCGTCGCCGTTCCTCTCTACTGCACACTGAGGAACCTCCTCTTCTTAGCCGTGTGTGTATATGTATGGTGACGCCACTCAACTTCAGCTGTGCTCTCGTTCTCCAGAGTTCCCAGTTTGATCATGAACACTAAACACAGGAGGAACCAGTAAGTAACACATACTAAAATCATCCCACACAGTTGTACTTATTTCACTGAGAAACCATGTTAATACTATTCTTTTTGAAATACAATCGGGCTTCCTGAGTTCTTCGAAAACGCAGACCGTGAAACTTTTCCTCTAACGTTATTTCCTGCAAAAACAGCAGCAAGGAAATAGACAGGAAAATGATCAGGTCATTAAAAGCCAATCTCTTCCACCTCACAGGGAAATTTGGAATTTTTGGCCCTGCCCACCTAAAGCCGGGCGTACACTGTGCAACTTTTTCACTCGCAGCGTTCAGCTTCAGCTCAAACTGTACAACTTCCTCGCAGAGCAGATCTCACGAGCCAGGCGCTCACACTGCACGACCCAGTTCTCGGATGCGACCTGACTGCTCACACTGTACGTCTGGTAGCAACACATTAGACCTAAAATATATGCTAAAAATAGCAGTTTTTACTCAGCACGTCAAACGTTTTTGTCTTGTTTTGCCTGTTGTCCTTCGGGAGTGCTGCAGGAGGACACACAGGGATTTATGGGGGTTGGATGAGGAAAACGAAATAAAGAAAGTGAATCTGTGTTTTGTGATCAGTTTAATTTGACATGAACACGACAAACACGCTTTCTTGACAATCTTTGTGAATAAAAAAACGTGTAGAAACAAAAACGAACAGTGTGTGTTGTTAGGGAAATAGCGGGGAGCGGTGTTGATGCAGGATTGCGCATGCGCCGTGAGCGGTTCTGATACTTTTTGGGTCGCAGCTGCTCGCAGCGCCGCTTCAACAGTGCGATACCCTCACGAGGGACGAGCAAAATATTAAACACGCCAGAAGTCCATGCGAGCTCACGATTGCTGATCGGTAGCTGGTCACGTGGTGTTAATCGCCTCTCGTAACCCCCTGTACACTACACGACCGCTCGGCGCAAAACTCGCCCCGATCTCGTGGATTCTCGCACGACTGGAAAATCGGCTCAAAAAAGTGAAAAAGTCACACAGTGTACGCCCGGCTTTAGAAGTGGCTAACCATTAGCATTAGCGACTCCACATAACGGTGGAACACATTCAGGCTTGTGTTATTTGCGGAGATAAAACATCCACGCTGTATTTTCTCCTTAAGAAGAACGAGGCAGTGGAAGAGTCGTTTTAGTGTTAACCCATCAGGGGTGAGTAAGGCTCCTGTCCCCCTCAGACTGACTTCTACCACCTGAAACAGGTGTGCTAGAGCTTTTCATTCACAGAAAACACATTTTAAAAAGTATCGGTAACGATAGAGTGGCTAAAACGAGAATCTGTAGGTTAGTGGTTCGTTCCCAAGCCTCAGTGTCAAAGCATCCTCGGGGAAGATCCTGAGCCCATAGTTGTGCCGTTGGCGCCGTATAAATAGCAGCTTCCTCAGGAATGGGTTAAATGCAGAGAAACAATTTCCTCCAGGGGTCGATAAAGTATTAACTATTTCTGTAATGAATAATAATATTCTATGAATAACTTAATATTCATGCATTCAACATAACTGAGCTGGTGAACAGACGAATGGTTTTAAGAGGGACAGTAGGTGCAGAACCTGGCAGATGCATGTTGTTCCATCACCCCTGCTGCGAACCAAAGATCAGAGATGGTAAAAGCCAGATCCATACTCACACTTCATCTCAAAACGTGGTCCCACCTCCGTCAGTTCAATGTTCTTGTGGTCAGTTTTTTTGTAGGTGTGATGTCTGAAAAAAGAAACGTTTGGTTTTACAACAAAAACTTATTTCATGTGAGGAGGTCCTCTCTCACCGACCTGAAAGAGATGAAGTCCTCCTGGTTGGCAAACGTGATCACACGCCTGCTGTCCTCCTTGGGTACAGGGAACAGATACTTGAGGATATTTGATATCTGTGTGTGAACACAACTAGTTAGTTGCATAACCAACAAGGGAACAAGAATACCACGTGTGTGTGTGTGCGTGCACGCGCAGTGCACGGTTGGAGCTCACCCTTCTGCCGAGTCGTGAGGTGAAGTTGTGAAAAATGAGGTGGGGGTAGGCCTCTGACATGGTGCCGATATCAGGAACGTCGTGTCTCATCACCACGTTGTAGAGCGTGAAGTAGGCCGTAGGTCCAAACGGTAAATGGCACACAACCAGACCATCTGGAACGACACCAGAACACCAAGAGATCATTCAGAAACCATTTTTAGTTCTTTTTAAAACACCCCCCCCCCTCTTTTTTTAAACTGACCCCCCCCCCCAAAAAAATTACGTCCATGGTGGGGAGAAATTAGCTAACGACACTGATCAGAGAAGCAGACTGTGTCTAAAAAAGAGCTTGATCACAGCAGTTGCCTCCGTGCCACCAAGGATGAAAAAGATCCCCAGTGAAGCCCAAGAGTCTCACTAAAAAGTCTGTAAAAACACTCCGATCAGTGCAGTCATGTTAAGATTTCAGTCTTCTTTTTGATTTTTAAAAACATATTTTGAGATTTACATTTGTTTTTAGCAATTGTTGTTATTTAAAATGACGTTAATGATTTCTTTTAGAGAACAGATGTACTATGATCCCAAAAGAGAACACTTTATGTTGATATGTTTTTTATGAGAACAAATCTTTAATTATAATTAGCTTAATCATTTCTTTGGCCTGTATTTGATATTTTTTTAAATATTTCTCATTATATATATTTTTTTCCAAATAGTTCAAGAGATACTACAAAAAATGTGCAGTGTTTTGCATATTTATGGATTTTTCAATGGGTAATCTTATGGTTTTAAATAGTTTTATGGTGAATGTTTTCAATTAATTAATTAGAATCACATTTTAGTGATGAAAAATATTTCCAATACATTTAGTTATGGAGTATTAACATTTAAAATATTCAAAATAGTTTTTTTTTCAAATGGTTGAATTTTGTACTTGTTTATCAGTTTCAAAGTTTAATAAATCAGTCACTGAAGGCACCGTGCTCTATTTAAGGTCTTTTGTTTTTTACAACCAAAAATGGTTTTGCGCTGATTAGGGGTACTTGGCTGGAAAAAATATTTCACGGGGGTACATCAGTGAAAAAAGGCTGAGTACCACTGTTTTAGAAGATACGTCAACTTTCCAGTGATCGTGATCTCCCGAGTGCAGACACTCCCTGGAGCTCATGAGCAGACCGCGCTGCTGCCGTAACGTGCCTACCCCCGGTGTTAACTGGGGACTCTGAGCTTAGACCATCACAGGTAGTGGTGTACTTCCTAGTTTTCATACAGTTCCACAGCTTTGTGCCTTGGGTGGTGGAATCATCTGAAACTTATCACCAACACTTTTTTGATTTCTAGGAGGTTACCTGCTGAAGTCCACATGGACCAATCAGAAACCAGAATGCAGGAGGGAAACTGCAGCATACCTGGCTGTCCTCTTGTTTCGTGGATGATGATGAGGTCTGTAACTTCATTAGCTTTACAGGCTCGAACCAGAGCAGCAATCTCATGGTTTCCTCTGTTCATGCGCTGAGCTCCGGGAAACATCAGCTTCACCTCCTGGAAGAGGAACAAGAAGTTTATCATCTTCTACGAAACCCGATGTGTCATTTTCATAAAGATCTCTGCTGACGAATGTTGGCCGTTCCTTTTCTTTATCTAGACCCTAAATGTCCCAACACAGTCGTCCCCTTCTGAAAACCGGGATTATTTAATCTTTTATTAAAAGACGCTCTATCCAGACCAGGTCTCACCAGATCCCCAGAAGGATGACATTCCCCTGGACCAGGTCTAGCTACGGAACCTGAGCTTCCCTCACAGCTATCATCTAACCTTTGTGAAGGCATCACAAACCTTGGCAAACATCTTCAGTCTAGAGCTCGGGTCTCTGGACGTTGTGACCATGACTTTTGGATCTTCTACTCCGGCCCACTTGTACTCATCGTCCACATGTGAGCTGACACCTTCAGGAGGAACAGCGGATCGTTAAAAAGAGGCCCAGAACATATGTGGAGCTCACAATGACACCAGCCAACACTCACCTTCTGCCCCTTGGTCATCATAGTCCAGAAGCTTCTGCAGCTGCAGGGCTTCTCTCCGTACTTCAGTTGGAATCAGACGATTCTCTGCAGTCGAGATAACCCGTTACAGCCGGATGGCAACACAGCGCCAATCTCTCGTGATACAGAAGAAATAAAACCCTCACCCTCCAGAGCGCCCTTTATCTTCTGTTTCTTCTCCTCGATTGTTCTCAGCCGGTCCTCTTGAGCCTTCCTGTACAGGTACTCCCGCCTCAGTCTCACCTCTCGACGAAGCTACCAACACACAGAAACCACCAGCTGAGCCAGTTTCCACAGCCTCACCATAAATAACAAAAACATGAAACGCTCAGCTAGGTGAGTGCTGTCCACTCCAGCGGCATCAGAGCACCTTCACAAATCACACACACACACACACACACACACACACGTGCACACGCACACACACAGGATTTAAATAATAACCTATCTTAGGTTTTCATGGTAGACCTCCCGTTTGTTAGCTTGGCTCATGTTAGCTTAGCTCCACCAGCGCTAAACTAGGCGGGATAAAGTTAGCTTAAACAAATCGCTAACTTAGCTCTATATTCCCAGCGGACGGTTACCGATAAAACTACTAAAGATTCACACAAAACCAGTAAACTCACCATGATGGTACTGAGAAACTTCACAAGTCACATGGAAAAGAAGAACCCGGAAACACGACGAATACCTGCTGCTATTGGCTGACAGGAAGACCAATCAAAACGCCTGATACTGACTCACGAGCGTTTCATAATAAAAGCCACAGATTATTTGATTTACAAAATATAAAATAAGCATACACGTCTTCATAAGGTGCATAAAGGCTATTACATACAAAATATAGAAATAAGCAGGAGGTTTAAAAGAATTGTGTGTGTGTGAGTGTGTGTGAGTGTGTGTGTGTGTGTGTGTGTGTGTGTGTGTGTGTGTGTGTGTGTGTGTGTGTGTGTGTGTGTGTGTGTGTGTGTGGTCAGCAGCTCCAAAAACGTACATAACATAATACAAGTAAATCTAAGGTGCAATATTCCATTACACTTAACGTTTGTGCAAGTTTGAGATGAATACTGTGATTGCTCAGGAAAGAAACAGTTCCTTAATCTCTTTGTTCTGGCTTGTAGAGATCTGAAGCACCTACCAGAGGGCAACATGCTAAAAAGGTAGAAGCCTGGACGCGGGGTGTCCTTCAGAATGTTAGCTGCTCCGCAGAGATAGCAGGAACTGTGGATTGTAGACAGAGAGGGCAGCCGATGATGTTTTATGCAATCTTTCTGCAGTCTCTTCCTGTCACCCTCTATGCAGCTGCAGTACCACACAGTCATGGCGTATGTCAGCAGACTCAATGATGGAGCTTCTCCATCCTGAGCACCTTCAGAAATTGCAGCTGGGCCTTCCTGACGAGTGCTGAGGTGTTTACTGACCAGGACAGCTTGCCAGAGATTTGTATTCCACGGAACTTGAATGACTCTACTTGCTGTACACGTTCACCATTGATGAAGAAAGGGGCGGGGTCCACTACGTTTCACCTGAAGTCAAGGACAAGTTCCTTGGTCTTGGTGGTGTAGAGTGTCAGGCTGTTTGATGCACAACACTCAGTTTGTGGACCTCATCCCTGCAGACCGCTTCACGTCCCCCGTAATCCGCCTCACTGTTGGCAGTGAACCAATCAGAATGTCAGAAAGCAAATGGCTGTAAAGAAAAGTTGTATTCAAATTACACTTATTAAAACGTGAAGGTGCCTTGCTTTATGAGAAGCAATGATATGCTCTTCCAGCAAGAGGAAACAAACAGAAGCATCAGTGGTGATGATGTTTCCTGTTGGGTCTAAAGATAAGGTTTGGTTATCTTTAAAACCCTTTTCCACTTGACTCTTTCTCTTCATCAGGCAGACTCGAGCTACTCAGCCAGTGGCCGTGACATGCATTATTTTATTGTGATTTTGTTTTTACTTACAGGTAAGAGTCAACATTGTAATGATAATAGATGGTAAACTGCTTTAAGTAGAGAACTTTAAATGGGATCAGTCAAGTTTACTGATATAATAAATGTATTTTAGATTTTTTTAAGCAAAGCTTTTCTAATGTTCACCTCATCCACTGGCTGGTGAATTAATCTGAAACAGACATGTAATAATAATGATGATGATGATGATGATGATTTGACAGCAGTTTCTTACTGTTTGCAGGTGATGGGGCAGCTGTTCTTTGGCAGAAGCTGTGGTGTCCCCATGAGCCACAGCACCAGAACCTGCTGAGGGTCTGGTGCCGTCGAAACTCAGCAGACTGCTGCACCGGGCTCACCTTCAGCCACACAGCCCAGTCAGTGGATGGAGGCCGGCTCAGGGTGACCCAGGACTCCGGGTCCTTCAGTGTGGAAGTGCTGGGGCCGGGTAAAGGAGGAGTGTTCTGGTGTGGTGTTCTGAGCAGAAATAACACCATCATCAAGCTGGCTGAAGGTTACATCCACAGCTGTGAGTAAACATCTTCAGGTCCCACTTCTGTTCAGTAGTAATTAATAAAAGTCTGATGTCATAAGCGCCGGCAGGGTGTGAATAATAGAAAGTGTTTGAGTGCCTAGAAAAGAACTATATAAATGTAATTTATTATTATTAATAATAACAATAACATCCATCCATTGTCTGAACCCGCTTGTCCACGTGGGGTCGCGGGGGTGGGGGGGGCCTGGTGCCTATCTCCAGCAGTCAACGGGCAATCAGGAGGGGTACACGCAGAGACACACAGGACAAACAAACAATCACTCACACACACACACACACACACACACACACACACACACACACACACACACACACACCAACCAACCTAACTGTCATGTTTTTGGACTGTGGGAGGAAGCCGGAGAACCCGGAGAGAACCCACGCATGCACAGGGAGAACATGCAAACTCCATGCAGAAAGATCCCAGGCCGGGAATCGAACCCAGGACCTTCTTGCTACAAGGCAACAACTCTAACCACTGCGCCACTGCGCTGCCCTATAACAATAATAATACTATTATTATTATTATTATTATTATTAACAACAGCAATAAACATCCTAATGTTTGGTACCATTTAACATCCATACAAGAAACCTAACAGCAAATAATATTTTAGTATTATTTTATTCATTTGGAACAATAAAAGTTACACAGTAAACATCCTCCTAGTTTTGTGTTTGTAAACAACATATTTGGGACCGAAGTGGTCGTAGAAAACGCTGGACCACAACACCAGAGTTAAGACGTTAGCTCTTATTACCTAAATCCATCTGGTGATGTAAGAACTTAAAAAGTCTGTCCTTATTCTAGAGTTAATAAAGATCAGCTGTTCATCACAGATGTTGGGTTACTTAAAAGTTTTATTCAGTTTAATCAAAAGTTGTTCGCTCATTAACACTGATGCAGAAAGTGAAAATCAGAAAATGATGATGGTGGAAACGAACAATTATGAAGTCATCCGTTATATTTTATTGTGTAAATCTAGGACACATGAACACCTGCAGCACCTAAAGCTTCCACCAGAGGGCAGAAGACTGGCACAGGACTCAGTCCAGCAGGTTTTAGAGCAGATGTCCAAACTTCTCAAGATGAGAGTAGAAATAAAAAAGCTGAAACTGTTTTTTATTTATTCTCATGGGTCAAAAATGATTAAAATAGCCATAATAGTAAAAATCTGAACAAAGAAATCATAAAAAGTGTTGATCTACCCCAACAGCCTGCTGGAGGGACACAAATGGCCCCCGGGCCGTGTTTTGGACACACCTGTTTTAAAGGCCCATTAGTCATCACACACAGGTGAAGCATGTCCTCTGTGGGAGCAGTGGGAAATGATCTCCCAGTTTCTGTCTTTTCCACTTATGTTTTTGTTCGTTTCATTAACACGAGGTCGTATCTGGTACGTTAGTAGCTGACAGTGATGTGACTGTATCTGTGTCCAAATTCAGGGGCAGCATCCTATTAAGGACCCGTCCTACATAATCCACATAGGCCAAGTCCTTCCTAGACTGCTTTTGCTTATTTTTGACAAAAATGTTTAAAAACCCAAATGTAAATGAAGAATTCCTGCCAGATATGAACACACCATTTGAAACTGTAATCCTCCTGCTTCATCCTCTACTTTTACTAAAACAGAGATCTCCCATTCAGCCTGCGGTAGACCCTGGGACGGCCTTTGCCAATAACTTGTCCTTGAATTTCTGGGACATGAGGACACATTTTGAGCAGATTTTGGATTTGGACGATCTAGATGTTTGCTGTGACGTAATCTGCCATAAAAAGCGTACTCAGAAGGACGCTGCCTCTGGGTTTGGACACGGACGCCGTTTTTACCTTAAAATATCCGAAAAATAAAGATGGCCACCACAGTAAATAAACAATTGGTTTGAAGTTGAGAGATGTTTGTCTTTGGCTTAAACCAGCAGTGAATGGTGGTGTTGGGTATCACATCACATGGTAGGCACCGGCTTCCTCAGAACGTTCTAGCTGTATTACTTCTGGTCTCCTGCTCGCCTCTCCAGTCAGACACGGGTTCATATGGGGCTAGACCCGTGCCAAAACCACGTGCACGGGTTTTGGCACGGGTCTAGCCCCATAGTATCGGCTGCATCACCAGATGTGTCCTCCAGTCTCATTCGGCGTTGTAAACCTGAGACCGTCTGTGGTTTAAACAGCTGCTGACAGACGGTGTGTTTGTGTGTATCTGACCTACCCTGTGCTCTACACCACGCAGCCTCAGCAGCGTTCATCTGGAGCTTTGCTCGCTGGGTCCTTCTTCCCCTGCTCCCCATGACCACCATAATCATCTACACCTGCTCCAAAGGTACGTCTCCACCAGGAACCTGTCGCTTCACAAGGAGGCAGCTTGGTGCAGAAGCTCTGTTAAAATTTTTCATTTTCACTTTTCAGATTAAAGGATTTTTTTAGACTTTTTGTTGTTCTGGTTCAAATACCGAGACAATAAATGAAGTTGATGCTTTTTCCTTCACAGCTAAAGTTCAACGCTGCTGCACGAAGGTAAAATGTGGCTCATATTTTTACATGTAACTGATTTAGTGCTAGCTAACACGTCTCACATTGGGAGTGTCACCGTTTGTTTTCAGAGAGCAGAGGAGCCGGTGAGCGGATCTCTGGCTGATCCGGAGTCTGCAGATCAGCTGGTGTCCAGTCCAGAAGTGGTCACAACCCGTTCTGAAGTCTGACAGACAAGACCTTCACTGTTTTAAGAAATAAGTTTGTATTTATTGGACAAACCAAACTCAAACAGGTGGAAGGTGTCAGAAAGTAAACAAAGGTCCAGAACCAAACAAAAGCAGCGGAAACAGGATTTCCTAAGTTGAACTCGTTCTGAAGGGTTTGACCGAGTCGTTTCAGGGGGATGGTTTCCACGAGACGGGGGCTTTGCTCGAAACCATCATCAGCATTGATCCCACTACAGCCCAGAGGAGGAGGCTGCCGCTTCACCTTTAAACCAACAGATCCTTAAAAGTCAGACAGGAGAACACGGGCTGTGTTTGTTTTGGTTTATGGGAGCTTTCAACTGTTTGATGATTGCTGGTAAAATAAAGATTTGAGCTGATTTCTTTCCCACAAACAGCAGGATGAGTCATACAGCTTCAGTAATGTTAACGATTCTGACCCGTTCAGAGCCCGGAGGTTCGGCAGCGATAGATAAAACCTGGAGAAGATGGAGATGTTTACAGGAAAACCTCGATGCCGTGCTTTGTTCTTCAGCTAAACAATAAAAGACTCAGCTCACTGAGATCTCATAATGGATGCTCAGGGCGCAGCAGGTCCAGAACCAGGAGAGAAGAACCTTCAGAACCAATGAGCCTGCAAGGGCTCTAAAAGCAGAACAAGCACTAATGGTTGAGGTCTCCTTCAGCTCTGGATGTGGTCACCACCTCCGTCTGGAACCAGAACTCTATGAAGGGATGCTGGGTTGAAAACCTGGCAGCTTGATGGTGAGAGCAGAACCAGCAGACCGTCTTCGACTCAACCACAGGTTCACTTTTAGTTTCCATTAAACACACGAGAACAAATCAGCTGATAAATAAATCAAACAGAACAAACGAAGGAGTCGGTCTTCACGGAGCATGCTCGACACAACATTCAGAATGAATCAGAACCGCTGGATCCAACCAACCCGAGAGTCCCAACAGTGGTTCTGGTCTTCAGTTAGCAATGGTTTCTTACAGTACTTGTTTCTGATTGGTCAGAACAGAGAGCTGAGATGTGGAGGACTGGAAGAGACACACAGCAGAACCGTCTGGTACCAGACCTGGACCTGGCCCTGGCCCATCAACTGTATGGCTTTAGAAAAGTAGTTTGATGCACACACACACACACACGCGCACGCACGAATCTGGAGTTCTGCCGCTCAGACAGAACCTTTATAGTTCTTCATAATCTCCATCGTCTCTTTGGGCCGAACCCACAGCTCCACCCAAAAAGTGTTCCAGCTCATCCACGTCCGTCTTCTTGGACCGGGACTTCTTTTTCTTTTTCTCCTTCTCGTCTCTGGCTTCAGCTTCATCTTTCTCCTTTTTCTTGTGTTTGTGTTTCTTTTTGATCTTTTCATCTTCCTGCAAACAGAAAACACGATTTAGAACAATAAACATGTCGCACCCGTTTTAAACCCGTTACATCAGTTCTGCAGCCGATACTAAACGTGTCCAGGATGTCTTTAGCTCACAGTCCCTCTCACAGGGAGCGATCTCAGCAGTTTTATTCTTTCAGTACCTTCCAGAATTCAAATCAATTCAAAATTACTTTATTAATCCCAGAGGGAAGTTGACTATGATGAGCCGCTCTGTCACGCCCACCCCTCGTCTGACTGGCTGCTGTGAGATGAGGAGTTCAAATTTCTGGGAGGTGCTAGAGTAGAGCTGCTGCTCCTCCAGCGTAGACTGGTGGTGGTGATGGTGTGTGTGTGTGTGTGACGTTAAAATAATGGACTTTTTCAAACAGCTCATGGACGCACACGACTCCTGAAACCAGGATGCAAAACGTGACTTTTCCATAAAGTGTCCCCTTTAACTCATTCACTGCCAGATGTTTCTCACCGTTTTTACTGTTTTTTTAAGAGTGACAGAACGTTGCGTGCCAGGATGAGGTCAACGCCAAAACAACCAAAACAAAGCGGAGACTCACCTCTTACATCAGGAAGAATCCGCGCATTTCGAGCGTTATCTGTTCTTTCATAATCCGTTGTTGAATTGTGATCGGCAGAAGCTTTTCCGGTTCGCGCCTCACTTTTTTTTTTACAGCAGCGGCCCAAAACGATCTCCTAACACACGGATGTTCTGCTTCCTGATTAGAGCCCTGCACTGAAGCCCTAGGCCCTCGGGCCGGGCTTTGGGCCAACGACTGTGTAATTACCTCCGACACGCATGCGCTCTGGTTCTGCGACGTGCTCCAAGCCCCTCTCCACATCTTCAGCTCGCTGTGTACTTTATGTAGTACGCGCTGACAGCGAGCTGCGCTGAGCAGTGTCCAGCTCAGATGTTCAGATGGGAATCTTTTCTTGAGTGATTTAGCTACATCTGCGATGTGCGTAGAATAAAGTGTCAGTTCGTCTGCATGCGTCGGGGTAATTCTTTCTATTCTTTCTCTGTCAAAATAAACGGTCAAACACGGGAACTATCCGGTCAACACAACACAAGCCCTGCTTTGGACTGTTTTGTTTTCTTGTGAAAATTGTTGGAAAGAGATAAAATTTAACTTGATTACCACCAGAGCCAGGTGCACCGAGCCGTTATCTCCGTGACGGTAAACGAGGGAAAAACAAATTGTTCGGATCCTGACGTCTTTTAACACATTGGTCAGGATTGACGCACTTAGTTTTCATTTAGTTGGTTAATAAAATGTCGGGCTCGGGTCAGGCCAGAGAATCCTGAAAACCTTTTCGGACCGGGTTGGGCTGGGGCTCCACCCCCTCGGGCCAGGCCGGACACGGGCTCAGATTTTAGGCCCGTGCAGGGCTCTAGTCCTGATCACGTGACGTGTGACGCATGCGGAAGAAGATCACCTTAAGAGCTGAGATGTTTGTTCTCACGGTGCGGGGGCTTGTTCCGATGCCCACACGGTAAAAAAAAAATGCAAATGACGACTTTAGTCATCAATGGCAGTGAACGAGTTAATAACTGATCCACAGCCAGGGGTCTGTACCAGGAAAGGGTCACGAGTGAAGGACCAGGGTGGTGTCTGGAGATGAGCCAGGAAGCAAAGCCCTCTACAGGCCCGTCTTCATTCCAACCCATACACGAGTGAATACGAGCAGCCGTGGGGCGGCCAAGCCCAGCTGCAGAGATGAGGAGGAGCTCAGAGTAGAGAGGAGAGGAGCCATCTGTGGTAGTTTGTTCATTTGCTCTGAAAGTCTCCCAGACGCCTCCCTGGAGAGATGTTGTCAGACATGTCTTGTCAGTAGGAGGCCCCCAGCTTGACCCGAGACACGCTGGAGGGATTTCACCTCCAGGCTGACGGTGGAGGGTTTTTGGGAGGGGCTGGTGTAGAGCTGCTCGCCTCATGACTCAGACCCGGCTAAGCGGACGACAACAAAAGCTTCTCAAGGTTCAGAATCACACGGTTCTTCGTGGTCAGCTGGTCGGTTCTAAAGCCCAGCACCAAGGGTTCTGTAAAACCCCACAGCTGGACTGAGTGTGAGGAAAAGATCTGGACTCCGTTTGGAACCTGATTTTATCTGAAAACAAATTCCCATCACCCACTGCCATTAGGAGTTAGACCTCTACCTCCTTGCTTTTCTTCTTCTTCTTCTTCTTCTCTTTAGAGGAGTGTTTGCTGTCTTTTTCTGAAAGAAAACAAACAAAAGCATCAATTTCAAAGTGCAGCAGAACTAGAACCCATTTAATGGCCTCATGTTGCTTAGAACACACGTGGAGCAGCCCGCTAGAGAACAGGAAGCTCTTAGCTCAGAGACAGAACAAACCAACGTCTGCAGGTAAAACCAGCAACATATGAAGGGGATGTTAACAAAAGGAAGTCCTGACGGTCCACTTACGTTCCTGGTCATCACTGCTGTCTTTGGCTGCAGGAGGCCCTTCCTGGATTCCAAGGCCGAACAGGTCCATATCGTCTGCAGGTCTGAAGGAGATCGCAGTGGGCTTCAATAGTTCTGGTACCTTAGCTGAACCCACATTGTCATCAGAGAGGTCAGACAGAAGCTCATCTCTGCCTGGAAGCGTGTCCTGGAGTGGATCAAGAAGTCAGAGAGGACAGATGTCTATGGTCCCAGAGGTCTGACCTTAGATGAGCTCACTGGGTTCAGGGTCTGGTCTGAGGAACAAACTGGGATCGGCTTGTTTTATCGTTTGAGCCCCATGTGGACATTTTGGGACAAGGTCTAGCTCTCGACCACTACAAAGGCTCTGAGGTCTGGACTGAGGCCATTAGCACCCTGCTGTTGCTAACTGTTAGCTCCCAACAAGCGCTAATAGCTGCCAAAGGCCGTTATCAGTGTCAGGCTCTGAAGTAACTGACGTTGTTGTGTTTTTGGTTACCTTGGTGACCTTTGGTGTGTCTGAAGCTTCAGACTCAAAGTCGGGGTCATCCATAACAAAGGAGAGCATTTGTTGGGCCACAGGGACCTCAGGGTCCGACTCAGAGTCCTCGGCTTTGGGAGGACCTGCCTTCTTCCTGCTCTGGGGTGGAATCAGCTGTTTGGCTGCTGGAGTCTGACCTCTGACCTCAGCAGCTTTAGGTGTCCCCTTTGATTTTGGGAGGCGAATCCCTGGTCTGAAAACAGCAACACACAGCTTCAGTATTCAGAAAGTGTGTGTGTGTGTGTGTGTGTGTGTGTGTGTGTGTGTGTGTGTGTGTGTGTGTGTGTGTGTGTGTGATCATGCTGATGGACTAAATTATTTTTTTCACAAACTAAAGAATTCTGAACAAGGAGCAGAAGAAACCACTAAAAAGACTAAAGCATGATTAGATGAAGCCTTCAGCGTGGCGACTGATAATCAGGTAAACAGTTAAATTAATTAGGATGAAAATAAAAAAGGTAAAAGAAATTGAAATTAAATAACTAACCAGATTAAATAGAATCAAACTAACTAGATCAGGGAAACAAACTGAATCATTTACACTTTGAGCTCAGGTTCAATGTCCTGGTCCTGTGTGATGGTGGGGGCAGCTGGTTGCCCCTCGTCCTCGTCACTGGTCAGAGCGAGATCTTTACTGGGGGGCAGGGTCTGAGGCCGGGCCAGGCTGAACCCAGTGTCATCAGGATCCAGTTCATCCTGGAAACCTGACACCATTGGATTTCCTTCTTCTCCATCGCTGAAACACACAAATAAATGAGATCAGAGTGGGAGTGGGGCTGGACTAGAGGAATCAGCATCAACACTCAGCGGCTAGGTTCCTGACAGGTACTAGACGCCGAGGTCACATGAAGCTTGGGTTATGCTTGACGCATTCACTTTCCGCGCGGTGATGCGGCTCGCGGATGGAACACGCTTGACAACGCGCAGCGTTTATGGTTCATGCGGCTTGTCTCTGCGGTGAGCCAATATTCTCTCAAACTGTAGGGGGCAGCATGGAGCTCTACGGCAAGCATCCAACACTACACCATAGTAGAAGTAGAAATTACTGTTTACAACATGGCATTCCAGCATTTTTAACAGCGTCCTCGTCTTTTCCGACAGTGCAAGCTATTTCTCTCCAAGAATTATTAACAACATGTTGATCACGGTGATCTTTGATAACTGAATCATACAATGTCTGTATTTACGAACCTCTGCCATACTAGTTCTTGCCAGTCCGCCATGTTTTTTTGCGTCCGCGTGGTTAGAACATTTCCTAGGTGCACGGTGCGGAAAGTTTGGGCCGTGCGGAGGCGCGGTGAAGGGGCGTGGTTGTTAAAATGACGCAACTTTTTGGCGCGGAGCCGTGCGGACCTTGCGGACGCGTCAAGCATAAACCAACCTTTACTCCAGTGCTGGCTGCTCTGCACTGGCTCCCGGTGCTGGATGCTCTGCACTGGCTCCCGGTGCTGGATGCTCTGCACTGGCTCCCGGTGCAATATCAAGCTAAATTTAAGATCCCAACTCTTGTTTATAAGGCCCTCCAGGGCAGTGCCCCCTCTTACATTACTGCACGTTTGAACAAGTATGCTCCATCTCGGTCTCTTCGCTCAGCCAAGCAGGAACTTCTGGTGGTCCCCCGGTCGAAATATCGATCGAGGGGTTATCGTGCATTTTCTGTTTTGGCTCCAACTCTGTGGAATGAATTGCCATTGAGCATTAGGCAGGCACCGTCCATTCAAGTCTTTAAGTCTCGTCTAAAGACTCGTTTCTATTCGATTGCTTTCCAGCGCTAGGGTTCATAGAATTGCCCTGACATTATGGTTTTTAATACTTCTTCTTTTTGATCAGGATGCTTGATCTTATTTTGCCCACCATTTTGTTTTTAATTATTAGTCTCATTCCGTTACCTCTCTGTATTTGTAATACTGCTTGCTTGTTATTTTATGATTTTATGGTTTTATCTTGCTCTCATGCCCAGGTACTGGGAATGTTTTTATGATGCTGTTCAGCACCGTGGGCTTCTGATAACGTTGTGGAAGGTGTTCTACAAATAAAATTGATTGACTGAACATGTGTGTGTGTGTGTGTGTGTACCTGTTCCTACATCAAATGTTCCACGTAGCCTAAACATTTCACCTGTCACTGTCCCCAACTGGAGCAGGTTGTGGAACCTTGTTCCTTGGGAGCAGGCTGTCCTCCAGAAAGTTCTTGTCCAGTCCCTCATCTGGAATAAAATCATCAAGGCTCTGGACCTTAGCTGAACACAACTGAGGTGGAGGATCATCTATGGAAGAGACAACACTTTTGGGTAATGGTCAAAATCTTTCTGATCTGACCAGGATTATAACAAGGTTGCTGGTTAAGTCAACTCAAAATGGCATAAAAATGTCACCCAAATATCACAGAACGTCAGTTAGTCCTTTGAAAATGGCTGCTACAGGGTGCATAAATAATCTGCCCCCCCCCCCCCCAAGAAAAGTCCCACACTAATATTACATTGGACTGCTTTTAACTCAGATTACGTCACACATTCACTGTGGCGTTGATTCGATGAGCTTCTGCAGGGTCACCAGCTTTATCTCCATCCAGTGTTGCATTGATGTCTCACCAAGATCTTGCACTGATGATGGTAGAGTCTGACCGCTGCACAAAGCCTTCTCCAGCACATCCCAAAGATCCTCAATGGGGTTAAGGGCAACAGGGTCCACCAGGACTCATCAGACAGGTTTTTAATAATGCGTTGGACAGTTCTTAACCCAGTTTTAGTCGTTTCTGCATCTCTTTAGATGTTTTCTCTGCTAGATGCCAAAGATCTGACCCTTCTCACACAGACTAACATCTTTTCCACGACCACCAGATGTGTCTTTCCACCTGGTTGTCTAAGAAATGAGAAGCAGCTCATTGCACCAGCTGGGTTAAATAACTTGCTGCAGGTGAAAGATGATCACTCATGCAGTAATTATCCAACAGGAGGGTTCTGTTTGCTTAGTTAAATCCAGGTGGAGACTTTAATTTTTTTGCCAGACAGCAAATATCCATCTATATATATTTATTGATCTACATCCATATAAATCCTGATCTTTGTTTTTAACCCCCTGTCCCATCTCTCCCTGATTGTCTATGAGGGGTTCAGGTCAGACCAGTTTATGGGCCAGTCAAGCCCAGTCACACCAGTGCCATGGAACCAGCTTTTGGTACCGTTGGCAGTGCGGGGAGGAGCCAAGTCCAGATGGAAAATGAAATCAACGTCTCTACAAAGCTCATCAGCAGAAGAAAGTTCTCTCAACGGGCAGCAGTAGCTCTACAGGATGAGCGGGTTGTCCAGTAATCAGAAGGTTGCAGGTTCGATCCCGGCTCCGGACAGAGAATTCTGCTGTTGTGTCCTTGGGCAAGACACTTAACCCACGTTGCCTGCTGGTGGTGGTCGGAGGGACCGGTGGCGCCAGTGCTCTGCAGCCTCGCCTCTGTCAGTGCACCCCAGGGCAGCTGTGGCTACATTGTAGCTCATCCCCACCAGTGTGTGAATGTGTGTGTGAATGTGTGTTTGAATGGGTGAATGTAAAGCACTTTGGAGTCCTTACTCTGAAAGTGCGGGTCATCTATCATTATCATCATTATCAAATGTTCTGGTAGATGTCTGCGTTGACTGTGGACTTCAGAAACCAGAGTGGACCAACACCAGCTGGGATGGAGCACCAAACCATCACTGGCTGTGCAAACGTCAGCAGCGTGAATTCTGAGCCCCTCCACCTGAAGACTTTACTTTTATCTGAAAAGAGGACTTCAGACCACCGAGCAGCAGTCCAGGTCTTGTTCTCCTTAGCCCAGGTGAGGTTCAGGAGCGACCTGACAGGGGGAATGTGACGTTTGTGGTCCACGTGTGGGATTAAACTGTTGATAACCCCGACCCTAACAATAACCCGTTGTGGCTTATCCTTATTGTGGACGATGTTTGTGATGGTCCTCTGGACATCTGTCCAGCCAACAATCCAGCCTTCTGACCTAGACTGAGACCATTTAGAGTGCATGTGCCAAACTCAGGCCCTGGGGCCACTCGGGCCCGTGGTGTCTTTATATTTGGTCCGCCAGATCATTTAACTGGGCTGTCGTCGCGTACGCCACTCAAAGCACAAATCCCAGAATGCTTTGCTACCTTAAGAGCATCAGTTGAGACTGCAAAGCACCCCCCCCCCCCCCTTATTAAATGTGATTATTCCAGACTCACTGTTGATGCTAAGCTAAAGTTTGCTTCCATGTGAAAACGACACAAACCTGGAGCTGAAGGAAATGTGCAGTAGCAGTCAGATATGAAAGTTCGCCTGCGACTTCGTCCCAGTTGTTCATTTTGGGCCCATGTGAGTCAGAGTTATGACACCACTGATTCAGAGCCGTGCTTCCCAACCTTTTTACTGGACGACCCCCTTGCCTGTGCCCAAGACAAGCCAAGCACCCCCGACCCTAAGTCCTACCCTCATACACACGTTAAAAGGGATTCATTACTAACTTTATGCAGACACACTGAGTTTACATTACTGTTGGGTGTGTTATTAGGATGTTATTAACGTCTCACAACCTCAGCACAGATAATCTGGAGGGACCACTGATAGAGGCTGAGTTATGCAGACAGAATCTCCTCATGCTTCAGCAGCTGCTCCCTGGCCTAATAGAAACATCTCAAACATGTGCCGTGACAACATCTTTGGTTTAACTGATGTCAGATATGAGTACAGGAAACGAGGCACACAGCAGATTAGCAGCGACAGCGGTGTGATCTTTCCAGGATGTACAAATCTATGTGTGGTTTAAACTAAACATACTTAACCTTTAATTTGAGCCATCAGCTCTGTAGTTTACCAGCTGCCCTCACTGTTGACTGTAAAGTGTTTTTAACACCTAACAAACCTCTAGACACCATCATAATAGACGTATAATTATCAGCTCCTTTACCTACAACACTATAAGAACCATGAAGAATGTCGTAAGCTATGTTTAAATCTGCATTTAACTGGAACTAGGGCTGGGCAATAAATCAAAAATGTATCGTTACTGAAATTTTTGACTCTTATCGAGATAATTTTTCCCATGTCGATAAATCTGATAATAGAAAATGAAAAGATGTGTGTAGGTCGGCAACGTTCATGTCCTTTTAAGAAGCTGTTTCACCATGAGTCACATAGAAATATGACTCAACGTAATACACGTGACAGCCCCATCTAGTGGACAACTTTTGTTTCTGCATACCTGTAGTTATCGAGGTGAAATCCTCTAAATATTGTGATATGGATTTTAGGTGGTACCGCTCAACCCTAATGGCAAGATTAACTTTGGATCCTCAAGCAATTATTTGTTTATTTATTATCAGTCCTAATACTCATAAAACCTTTAGAAGTGGAGAGTTTGACTCCATTAATGAACGGAGGCAATGCACGGTTTCATATATTCGTGATAGGCACATGATGACTTTTGTTAAATGCTAGTCTATTTATAATTAATAAACTAATGAAAAGCACCTGGCAGTGAGACAGGTCCTGGGTCTGTGGGAGGTCAGGTTAATGGACTCACCTGGTACTGGAGGAGCAGTCTCGGAGGCAGGAGGCGAGCCAAACCAGCGAGAAATGAAACTGCGCTTTTGGGGGGCCGACCCTCCAGATGAGGTCGAGCATTGCTGGTGCTCTGGGGACTGAGCCGGGAACTTCACCTCCGCGGTGGGCGAGGCTGCCCCGCTAACAGCGGCTGCAGCAGGTGGAGGGGAGGGAGCAGACACGGACGGAGACTGGGGAAGCTCCTGGAGGGGCAAGGGAGGTTGCGGAGTGCTGGGGCTGGAGCTCCCAGTAGATGCCCTGCTGGGAGGGATGATGGGGGACTGGGAGCCAGAGGAAGGACTCTGACCGTTAGCTGGACCAGGAGAAGCATAGCCCTTACTGCGAGACTCCAAGTTCTCCAGGAAACTACAAAAAACACAAGAGAACTATTACAAACTGGACTAACTGGTCTCAAACAGCCTTAACGACACAGCACGGGAAACATCTGCAGCATCAGAACCTGAAAAGAAACACAAGTCATCCTCAGCTGATGGTAATCCACCAGAGAACTTTTTAATGTTTAAATAGTGAAATGATTTCAAGTTTAGAAAAAGTCCTAATTTCCATCCAGTTTACCCCGGGTCGCGGGATTGGGGTCGCGAGGGCAGCACCCTGAGCAGAGGCCCAGACTTCCCTCTTCCCAGCCACGTGGGTCAGCCCCTCCAGGGGAACCCCAAGGCCAGGTGGGAGACACTGTCCCTCCAACGTGCCCTGGGTCTTCCTTAGGATCTTCTCCTGGGTGGGTGTGCCTGGAAAACCTCACCAGGGAGGCATCCAAAACAGATGCCCTAACCAACAGGGTGGGTGTGCCAACAGAACCACATCATCTGCAGAAAGCAGATCTTCAGGCCACCAACACGGACCCAACACCTTGGCTGCACCTAGAAATCCTGTCCATAAAACTTATGAACAGAATCGGTGATAAAGGGCAGCCTTTGCAGAGTCCAACGCTTACCGGTTTACTGCCGGCTATGCAGACCAAGCTCCGACTTTAAAAACCCTCATCCACCAGTAAAACCAGTTAGCTGAGATCTTACATGTCATAGTTCTGATCTTCAGTCTCCTGCTGCACACACAGCTCCTCCAGGGTGGCATCCATGTCCAACTGATTGGTCTCCAGCTGTCTCAGGAGGGTCTCCCTCTACACCCACACACACACACACACACACGCGCGCGCGCACACACACACACGCACACACACACACACCCACGCATGCACACACACACACACACACACACACCCACACCCACACCCACACCCACACCCACACACACACACACACCAGTTATCTCACACCAAACTGAAGCAGCAGCCTGCTAACCCTAACCCACATGGACAGAACCAGAACCCACCTGCAGCTGGAGGAAGGGGATGTTGAAGAACCTGTGCAGGTATTTGAGTCCAAAACCATTCCTCATGGAAGACTCAGCATAGTGGATGTAGGACGACCCCATCGGTCTGAAACACACGACAGTTACTGATCTACTGATTAATTACTCTGATTTAGCAACATCTATGTTACTGCAGGCGCCACCGGTCCCTCCGACCTACACCAGCAGGCAAGGTGGGTGAGGTGACTTGCCCTAAGACACAGCGACGACTGAGCGGGGCTCGAACCTGCAACCTTCTGATTACAGAGCAGACACTTAAGTCCTCTGCCACCATCGCCCTATCAAGAATAACTAATATCTTCATCATTTGTTAACCTAAGGACTCAAACCAGAGCTAAAGCCGAGCTCCTCATTGTACCTCAGGGATTGAAGCAAAACAATTCTCATCTGACTGAAAATCATTGTGTGTGTGTGTGTAGGGGTGGGGGGGGGGGGGGCTCACATTGTTTACACGCAGCCACTATTCGGGTTGATTGGTTTTAAGGTCTGCATTCTTGTTCCAGAAAAATTTGGAATATCTGTTCACACACAGTGTTTAAAAGTGTGGGTGTTGAGATTTCTCTGAGGTAAAAAAGATGATGAGTATTTAAGTACTCTAGCGGTCCGGGGGCATGCCCCCCCCCCCCTGCATTTTTGGGGTAAAAGTAGAGTTACGGGCTGGTAGGTGTGTATGATAAAGTATCTATACATGTTCATTATAAGGATATATTTGAGTTAACAATGCTTTCCTGTCCTTTCTTCATCCATTATGAACACAGACTAGAGTGAAGTCCGCTGATGCATCCATGCTGCTCAGCACCACAACTGCACTAGATACCAAGAGAACCAATCAGCTGGCGGAGCTCCCTGTTGAACGTGTGAGCTGTGAAACTACGTGACTCAGTTTAAGGAACAAAGTAGAATCCAGCTGCTGTTGTTTATTTGTTTATAGAAACTAAATATATCTGCAGGACTTTAGGCCCAGGGCAGAGTTTTATACCTTAGAGCAGCTTTAGATCATGACCTGATAATAATAATAATAATAATAATAATATGTTCTTTACACCAGTCTGAAACCTTAGAAATCAAGTATAACCAATATTAAAATAAAAACATTAATATAATTTTTTCATTAAGATGAGTTATCAGTTATACTTATTTATATTTGATAGTAATATGATTAATAATATTTAATCTTATCTTCTATCATTTGTGGGTTTAGTGCATTCACGTAATATTAATGATAAAATGATAAATAACAGGTCACTAGTCTGGGCACAGGAAGTGTTTCTAGGAACTAACGCTTGTTCAGCAGCTCACCTGCTCCCCTGACGGGAGAAATCCTCTCATCAGCAGGTGATCAGCAGAGCGTCATGGCTGAACACGGCCCGAAAAAACAAAGAGACAACTAAAACACCAACCTCAGATCGGCCCGCTGGGAATTTGGGTCCTGGTTCTGCTCACCACGTTAACTCTCATTGTGATATCAGAGCTTTATTGGCTCTGTTAGAATCCCAGCGCCTGGTGCGTGCGCAGTTTGTGTTTGTGCGCACCGCGGGAGCGAGCCATGAGCGCGCGTTTTGGCAGCTTGGGCAGTGCAGAACGGTGGAGAAACGCGTTTCAACACTGGTGCGCGTTTCAGTTAGCAACAGGAGTGAGAGTGAGAGAGAGAGCGAGAAAGAAAGAGAGAGACTACTAAACCCACGCGAGTGCGAGAAGAGATTCTGGCTGAACTTTTTTCTGATTAGTCCAACTGACGGATTTCTGTCGCTACGACGAAGAACTTTAATCCCTGTTGTACCTGTTCAATCCAGCAATGAAGTCTCTGATGTCATCAGGCAGGATGACACGGTGCTCCCCCATGTCCCTGTGGTTCCCCAGGACACACACTGGAACGTGGGTTGGCACTTTGGGAAGCTCCCTCAGGATGTAGTTGAACGTCCTGCAGGTCAGTCAGTCACACAGAAACCCGGATTATGGTTCAGAGGACAAAATCTGCTCCGAGTCTGTTGGTTCCACGGAGATGGTTTTTTGGTGTGTGTGTATGTGTGTGTGTGCGCGTGTGTGAGAGACACAAACACGTTTCTCAGAATGAACATGAGCCCAAATATTGGTTCTGTCACTGCCGATTAAAACATTCCAGTTCCTTTGGTTCCGCTGGGAGAGGCTGGTTCTCAGGTTTCTGATTTTCTTTGTAGGGAGGAACTGCAGGCCCTGATGTTTTTGCCCCTCAGGTCCCTAGAATCAGCTGTCACAGCAGAGGAAGTGTTTCAACTCTAGTTCATCCACTTGAACCAGAACATCCAGAGCTTCTGGAATTATGCATGAATTTGTAGAAATCCATAAAAGTGACCGTTTAACCCTCTACTTTGGTATAACGTCGGCAATACATCGTTTTCTGTTGCTGTTGCTCCTTTTCTCAGCATATTGTTGAGTGATCTCTAGCAATCGTCATCTGCCAGGTGTTCGATTTCACCAGTGTAGCATGAGAGCTCCACGAAGAGCAGCAAGCCAGAGAAACGCTAGCTGAGATCTGGAAAACCTGAGATGGATTCAAGGCTGGACGCGACAGCTGCAGTGTGAGAGCACGTTGGATTGTGAGAAGCATGAGGCCATATGTGGCATTTGCTGTCAAACAGTAAGAGCTAAACATGGGAAACACAACAAGCTTGCACCTGCACCTAAATGAGAATGCTACAACCAACGGACAAGTGGCTGGAGGGTGCAGACTGTGATTCAGCTCATCACTAAGGACATGCTGCCCTTCAACAGGGTTGAAAAGACGTAAACGTCCTAACTGGCAGTCTGAGCCTCGTGAATAATATCTGTGAAGGGAAATTGGGTTTACACTGACGTGTGACGGCAACACAAAACTATTTACTGAT
Organism: Nothobranchius furzeri; assembly: GCF_043380555.1. Lineage (NCBI taxonomy): Eukaryota > Metazoa > Chordata > Actinopteri > Cyprinodontiformes > Nothobranchiidae > Nothobranchius > Nothobranchius furzeri. Next base: position 26,575,311 of record NC_091757.1, read on the forward strand.
AAAACTATTTAGAACATATTATGAACACTTTATGCAAAATGAAAATAGCGTATTAAAATCCAGACCTTTCCAAGGCCTCCCACACCAACCCGCCCGAGCTTACCGAAATGCTACAGAAACCAACATCTTAGTCAAATAACCTGCCCTCTGGCCCCTCAGGGTTCTGGGAGGTTCTCCTGAACACACTGCTGCACTGAACTCACCACTGCTTGGTTATATCAAACATCATGATCACTCCATTGCAGTTCTTGTACACATCCAGGAACTCTGCATCCAGGGCCACCTCATCAGACTGCAACACAAACACAGAGTCATCAGGAGACTCCTCCACCTCCTAGACCTGAACACAGGATCAGAGGACCAGCACCTCTTGGGGCTCGTTCTCCAGCTTCAGATTTTCCCCACGCCGTTTCCCTTTCCCTGAAACAACAACAGGAGCGCCTGTCAGACCAGCTTTCTGTCACTGGTTCACCGCAGCTAAAGCTAGCACCACACACACACACACACACACACACACACGCACGCACGCACACACGCACGCGCACACACACACACACCACCGTCAGCAGGGGGTGGGGACATCTACAACCTACAGGTGAGCTCACCTCCACCTTCAGGAAGAGGGTGTTTCTGGCCTGAGATGAGCGTGAGAAACACAACATGAACACTGAGGACGGATGACAAACACACACACACATTCCTGCAGCAGGACAGCAAAACACCTGGTATGACAGGAGGAACACCCCCGACATGAAGATCAACACTCACCTTTGTCCACCACGTCCCACACCTCCACCTTCACCACGTCATCGGTAGCTGAGACGAAGACAGATGACGTTAGAGTCCGTCACAAGCTGTTAGGACACTACTGGATCTAAACAGAACACAGCTGTCCTCCTGGCGAGGGACACTAACACACTAGTCAGCTAGTCTAGAGATCAGTCAGCTCAAGCTACCGAGTCCATCATTACCTTGATATGGAGCCACTGGAACGAACAACAGCAGTTTTTTAATATTCGGTGAATCAAAGATCTTACTGAGCTGGAAACAATCAGGCCTGGATGGTCTTACTTTTATAATTCCAATGAATACTCGTGACTTGGATCTCCTGGGTGGGAATGTACTCCTCCACAAACTTCTTCCCCTGCAGTCGATGCCACAGAGTGCTTTTACCGGTGTTTCGGTCTCCACGGATGACTATTTTCACTGTAGAAGTAAAAACCATCACAGCTGTCACAGAAGTTCAGAGGACTCGTATTGGACTTGGACCAGAGGTGTGTCTTACTGTTATACTGGACCCCTTTGGCAAAGCGCCTCTGCAGACTCTGATTCATGGACTGCAGTCCTGCAGGTATGGTCTTCTCCCTGAGCTGTCCTGGCTCAGATCCAACCAGCTTCTTCAGAGCCGAGAACATGGTGAAGCTTCAGAGAGGTAAGATCCAGACACTAGCTGATGCTCCACACGTAGACAGGAAAAGCAGAAAAAGCAGCAGGGGGTCCTGATGGACCAGAACTTTAGGACTCCATGCTTGAGAGCAAAGGTTCTGTCAAGGAGACCAAAGTGGACCGAGCTGAAACCTAACTCAATGCTCCTTCCTGCCCGTCAGAGGTGAGAAGAACTTTCATGTTAAGAGCACCACCTGGAAAAGACAAACAAGAGTTAGCTCGATCTGGTTGGTCAGACTCACATGAAGATGAACAGAATTATAAAGAAATCCTCTGGTTTGTTTTGAAAAGTTCTGCAGCATCCCCTAAACCAAACAAGAGGGGGATCCGATCTTTAAACACCAGGAACCATGTGTCCGAATGGTCTGAAAGTCCTGGCATCACCTTTGTTCACCTAAAACTCATCACTAACCAACGGACCGTGGAAACGTTCCCACCTTCAGGTCTGACACGCCGCTCTGCAGCCACGGCTCCACTGGAGACACGCATGCTGGAAAACTGGTGAGGATGTGGAAATGTTCCCACCATGACACAAGATGAGGTTTCATGAGAGGATATTAAACATGAAGCCTGAACCTGGACCCAGAGGATGTTCTGGACCAAGATGACGAGGACTCATTAGCTGAAGAGCCGTGAGAACCCACAGATAAATATCACAGTGGTTCCTAACACCAGGGACAAATCAGAGGGAGCTGGCGGAACCACCGGGGCGGTCCCAGCTGATCATCATGTGACGAGCCTTCCTGCTCTGAGGAAAGGAATTCTTGATGGAACCTTAAAGTATGATTTACAGCTAGAGGTGAAGAGAAAGACTTCCTGGTTTTCCAACATTCCACAAGACTAGGGCTGCACAATATTAGGAAAACCTGTGATATTCCAGAACAGTGATTAATATTGAGATGACGATATTACTTGCGATAAATAAAAACTCAACTCAGGAACAAAAATAATCAAAAACAAAGAAATAAAAAAAAATCGTAAAAATGACAAAAAATGTGAGGAAAGGGGAAAAGAAAATGAACAGGAAAAGGGAATCAGTGGATCCCGGGAAAAGCAGAATCAGCAGAAAGAGCAGAACAAAGCTAACGCAGGTGTTTGCTAACCATGAAAAGTGATGTCCGCCTCGGGGGCGGGCATCTAACCTATGAGAACCCACCTAATTGGCCAAACGGGTGAAGAGCTCGATTTGACTTGTTAAAAAAACATCATGCTTCCGTTTGAAGGACAGAACGCATCAAGTGTAGCAAACATTTGAGCTGACCATTCATTACGATATTTATCTGTTCTTTATGATATGCATATTGAGCATGCTGATATCACGATAACGATATATTTACGATATATTGTGCAGCCCTACACATGACCATTACTCCCGCTCAATGCCGCGGCCTCACCGTGGTCCTCGCACCTCTCTGTTAGTTTACTGTAACTGTGTGTATGGGCTCGTCCATGCAAGTGGACGGAAAACGACAAGGCAAGCAGAATATCCAGTTCAAAGAATAAATAGATAAATGACAATTTAAAAGTGAAAATGAAAATATAAACTAAACAACCAGGGAAACAGAAATATAATATTATTTATAACATAATAAATAGAAGAGAAATACAGTAAATATATTTTAATCATTTTGCAGTGGCCTCTAGTATAAATTAATGTCTTGTGAGTTGATCTCTGTGGGGTACGGAAAATTTCTGGCACTCCTGTTTCAGGAAGTAAAAGTTAGCCAGTAGGGGTGTTTCTTAGGCCTAGTCCACACGTAGCCGTTTTTTTTTTTAAAAAGCGAATAGCTGCCCCTCCAAAAACTTGCATCCACACCACCTCGTTTAAAAACAAACTCTGTCCACACGTACCCGGATAAATACGTTGTTAAGGACATGCCAGACCTGTAGGCAGCAGTATTTCCCCCGTTCTTAACCTCGTCCTTCGTCTGTGGTCTTCCGCAAGGGGCAGTAATTCCGCTTGCAAAAACAAACAAGCAGAAAGCGCTTGGACAATTGATGGATCGGGTAGTGACAGAGCGCAGCTCTGAGGGCTTCCATGATGTCGGGTAGTGTAAACACAGGTCGCACACGTGATGTCAGCATTTTTCTGTCGCGCAAAGTGACGTTGCGGACCTTAAAACTCCGGTTTTGTCTGTCCACACGCAGACCCCCAAAACGGAGAAAACACAGATCTTCACTTTGGCCGGAGTTTTTAAAAAGATCTGTTTTCGTGTGAAAAAACTCCGTTTTCGTGTGGATGACAGGCCAAAACGTAGAAATCTACGTTTTGTAAGATCCCCGGCTACGTGTGGACAGGGCCTTAATGTCAAAGAACCTCGCCTTGATGTCTTGGCCCCGCCCCGGTTGCCTAGGAGATACGTCATCAGGACCCACCAAGACGTGTTCCAATGTTCATGTTCTACCAAAGTGTGTGTTCTATGTTTATTAGCTGTTTAGCTAGCTGAGCAAGAATACATGGGAGGTGTCTTGTAGCCTAGCCTTGGTCAAAAATTTCCCAGAATACACCACAGTATTTTCAAAAGGATGGTGGATCAGAAGCCGGCAGCTACTTCAGAGGCAAATTTAAAGTTTAAATGTAGGTTATATTTATATTGAAACTAATACGTATAAAATATAACGTTATCTCCCGTGTCACGTGACGTTACGTGATCACTGTGGAAGCTGTGGTCATGTGATGCAAGTCTGTTCCATTTAACCGTTTTCTTTGACCAAAGGTCAGTGTCCTCGTAAGCAAGGTGCCTTGCGAGGCCAGACGCCTTGAAACACCTCAGGATCTGAAGTCTTATTTCCTGATATCTAAACATCTCGTCTCTGATTGGCTAACAGCAATGTGACTCTACCACTGACTCTGCTCTGCAAAGCTGATGTTTTATCTCCACAAATAACACAAGCCTGAAGGAGTTCTGCTGTGTGGTGGAGCTGCTAATGCTAATGTTAGCTTCTACTAACCAAGACGTGCTCACCTCTCTACTGGACACTAAACAAACAACAGCATTCCCTGTCTCGAACCAAGATGGGTGGGTCCATGTATGCAAATTTTCAGTGTGACATACATCAGAGTGAAGGAGTGGTCACTTCAGTTGTTAAAGGATTGTTGGCTAGCAGAACCTACGTTCATTCCTGATGTCAGAAAGCCTCTCCTACCCCGTAGACCTCTTCTCCAACTGCAGTTAGCGCACTCCCCCTCAATGCTTGCACTGCTTCTACACCATCACCTCTGACACAGCCTGACTAGTGACTCCCTCTTACGGGGGTTTTCCAACAGCACTACTCAGCGTAACTTGGATGGGTGTGGTTTGGTTTAACAGTTGTTTCCAACAGCGCAGTTCTGTATTCCCTCCCCCCTACGATTTTCCTGTACCTGCTTCGTTGTGGTTCCTAGCATTCTGACCTGGCCTCAAAATCAGACGTTCAGCAACTGTCAGCCATTGACTGGCTAGTGGGTGGAGCCACTGGTTGCTCTAGAGCAGGGGTCTCCAATATGTCGCTCGCGAGCTACTGACGCACTTGAAAGTTGCTCGCCTGGAAACATAGTAGCCATCGAGCCATCCCGCCTGACTTCAAAATGATGGCCTAATTAATCAGGGACGGCTTTTAAATTTGATGGAAAGTTGTCCCCGTCTCTGTCTTGCACTCGGCCATCAGACAGAGAGGCAGAGAGGAAGGATAAACCTCTAAACTTATTTTTATTTTGTCAACAAAAATGCAGCATGAATCATTTTACCTGCAGTTATTCACTTGTGAGGCAAAACTTCACTTTCATGAGCAAAAAACCCCAAAAAGTGATTCAATGAATCAGAAAAGGGCCTGTATTTAATAAAGCACCTTCTAGAGTCCTGGAACCCCTCAAGGTGCTTTACAACACAATCAAGTCATTCACCCATTCACACACACATTAACACAATGGTGAGGATGAGCTATGATGTCGCCATCGCTGCCCTGGGGCGTACTGACAGAAAAGCAGGAAGAATGTTATTTCTGTTTTTACTTCAGTTCAAACTACTTAGTTTTGTGTTTTCATCACATTTCGCTCGTATTTTATTTAAAATAACTTCCCCTTTATTCATTTTATGAGAATTTTTGTGTTGCATTGGAAAATAATCATAACAATGACTTCAAAGGTTTGGTATTAAATATCATTTAAATTACATTTAACGTTTTGAAATGGCATTCTGTAGTTATTGGAAGTATTTGTTCATTGATGAAAAAAAGCTGAACGCTATAAAAACTAGAGGCGCTGAAAAAAAATCGATTCAAGTCTGAATCGGGATTCTTATTTATAAAGATTCAGAATCGATTCACAAAGGTTCAGAATCGATTCCAAGAACTCAAATATTTGGCGCGTTACAGGTCTGAGATGCACTTTTTTGATCTTTGTTAGGAGAGTCAGTACTCTGTTTACTTTTGTGGTCCCATAAATTGAGATGATTTATGTTTGAATCTGCTGATAAGAGGGCACTTGAATGTAATTTTTTCCTTACTCAGAAATTTGAGACATTCTCATATTTATTTTCTAAGTTGATAAATGAGTACTCAGGATTACTCATGTAACTTGTTTCTACACATACTTGAAAAGTATTTGACCATATTACTTTCAAAGCTACCGTTAGGTAACTACAGATTTGTTAAATTTTACAAGGTCAGCAAAAATAAATGTTGCCTTTTGGTCAAAAGATTGTTTCTGTTTACAGTTTTAGAATCACTTTATTTTACCTTGTAAATTTGCATTTTTGGAGCATGACCAGTTTAAAGTCAAATAAAAATGTCCCATAGCTTTAACTAACTTGTACAACAAAGTAGTTCATCCTGGAGCTGATACTTTGTTAATACTGATTGTGAATCGATTTAAATTGAGAATCAATTCTGAATCGAATCGGCACCCCAAGAATCGGAATCGAATCAAATCGTGAGTTGCTCTGAGATTCACATCCCTAATAAAAACTGACATTGCTGCTTAGTGCAGGGGCCAGGGTCAGGTTAGCTGTACAGTGATGTTACTGATCCATTCTAAAATAAATGTGTCATCATTCACACAGTAGATTTGTATTTGATCATCTGAAAGTATCTGACTAGTTAAAAAACAAAGTATGTTTTGTTTAGTTTGAGTTCCTAAACAAGAATGTTGTTATTTTCCTTTTACTCCTTTTTACAACACTGATGCATTAAAATGCAGAGAAATAAACTTGTGAATACAGTACATGTTTATAGTAAGCATAGTATCTTTTAACACAGCAAGTGTGTTTTTGTGTGGCATACAGATCACCCCGCACAATTTTTCAGTCGGGTAGAGATCGCAAATGCCCTCACCAACTACACTGACGTGAGTTATGTTAACCCAGAGTGTACAGAGTTATTTTTTGGCAAGAAGTGCTGATGGAAAACCCCATAAGTAGTTGATTTGCTTTGTCAGTAACTGCATTGTTACATCTTCCTTTGTAATTTGCGTTCGCCCACAGCATCTGGCAAATTCATAAACATAATGGCACTTTCACATCTGGCCCGGTTGGGTCGGTCCGCCCCCGTACGACCAGGTTTTGTTCACACCGCCTTGTCAGGAGCATGGACGTCCCTGAACACGTGGATGGGGCAAAAGGCGTGCGGAGAATTCCGTGTTGTACTACTTCGGGAGACTGATATGAAGCACACAGCTTCCTCCTGACTCACTCAGACTGCTGTCCTCATGCTGCTGCAGCTGGAGCAGGTCTGAGCTGGAGTCAGAGAAGATGTTCACTCCACTGAATCCAGAACCATAATGAATCGTGCATGCGGGAAGGTGTGGATGGCTGATTCTATCCGCCAATCAGAGGCTCACTCTACAGGTAGGTATGAACTTTAGCCAGCAAATCAGTGAGTAGTGTTGTGTCGGTTTGCACAAAGTTGGCCGTCGGGCAGCAGCTCCGACAGAACGGTCGGCTAAGCACAGAACACATACAGACTACCCAGATGTGATCTCGTTTAACCTAGAGGGCCTAGGCTGGGCCGATCCAGATGTGAAATTTCCACAAGAGTCTATTGTGATCAGGGGTGTGCTGTTCCAGCAGCAACGTCCAGAGGACGGTCTGTTCAACACACTGTTAAACTCTACCTCAGCTACAAATGTCTACAGCTGAAGTTCTATAATGTTTTACTTCATTCTTGTGCTTATAGACACCATTTCCTCGTCATACAGAGAGGAGAAGCACACCTGTAGGACACGATAGCATCTGTCACCTCGTGTAAACACAGGTGTGTCCAAGGGAGGAGTCTGCTATTCCCTCCTGAACATAAATCCTACTGCTCCTGCTTCCTACACCATGGACAGCAAGTCCACTGATGGGACAGGTGTCCTCATCGGAGTGACATATTACATCTATGTTCCCAGTGTCACCAGATGTTTGAAAACAGAAACCTGTGGAAATCTCAAATGATTGTCTGAGGAGGAGGAGAAGGAGGAGATGTAGTTGCAGAGGGCGACAAGAAGGAGGGATTGGAGGAGGAAAGAGACGGAGAGAGGGAGGAGACAGAAGGAGGCGGTGGAAAAGGAGGTCAGCTGACTCCTCAGCGTATCACTTTAATAATATATACAGTAAAACCGTTGTTAGAGCATATTAATGAATCAACCCTTAAGCAGACATAGTTAATTATTGAGCACCGGAGGCCAGGGACGAACTGCAGCTCCGTTAAATCACCGAATTGTTTTGTGTTGTTTTGTTACTGTTGCTGTAATAACGTGGTTCCGGTAGCATTAGCTGCCAATGCTACCTGATCCGTTATGTTTTAATGTGTCGGCACACATAGCTGCTGATGACAAAGTGCGTTTAGTTCGGTAAAAGCTTTAACGGCTGATGAAGCAGCCGGATCTCCCGTTACCAAGCCAGTGTAACCGGAACAGGTAGCGTTACCCGGCTCAGTCAAATAGCGTCCAGCCGCTGTTAGCTTAGCAGCGCTAACAGAACCTCCACACGGCGGGTGGTCAGAACGACTTCCGCGGATCCACCGTAACGTACTCACGGTTAGCTAACGGGTAGACTAGCAGCAGATGCGACATCATCTTCTCAGAACATCTGTCCCACATCCATCCCCACCGACACGCAGCAGACACATTCCTTTGCAACGGCAGCAGCGGGTACGCGACGTGACGCGAAGCGCTACGTCACTACGTACGACTTCTGTCCAATCCTCCAAAATAAAACTCCATTTATCAGATAATTGAAACAGCCGAGTCAGGTTGTTGGTTCTTCAGTGTTACCTGATTTTAACATTAGTGGTAAATCGCAGAGGTGTGACCAAGTCACTGCTTTGCAAGTCACAAGTAAGTCACAAGTCTTTCCAGTAAAGTCTCGAGTCAAGTCCAAGTCAAAGACAAGCAAGTCCAAGTCGAGTCCAAAGTCAATGATGTGGAAGTCCAAGTACTTGACTTTGAATTTTCAAGTCATCTGTCCAACTTTTATTTAATGACAATGATAATAAATAAATTCCAGAATTAAAGCTACTTAAAGCGTCATTTATTTACTCAAACAAGCACAAAGTGCAACTGAAACTCATCATAAACAAAGTGCTGCTGCGTTTAGCAGAACAAGATCAAACCCAGCACAAAGAATGATTTATGATTTTTGTCCATGTCATGCCACTTTTGTGCTAAAATATCAAATATGCTTAAGTCATCATCAAATAAACAGCTGCAAGTCAATTCAAGTTGCAAGTCACTGGTGTCCAAGTCCGAGTCAAGTCGTAAGTCTTTATAGATTTTATCAAGTCAAGTCAAAAGTCATTAAAATAATGACTCGAGTCTGACTCGAGTCCAAGTCACGTGTCTCGAGTCCACACCTCTGTTAAATCGTTACAATATCATTAAGCACAAACTAATAATAACAATCCATCCCATTCATTTACAGCCAAACTTCCTTTTTCACTCTTTAAGTGAACATTAAGGATAGTTTTTATTCGTCAGCCCTACCCCCACTTGGTAATTCTGACCACAGTCTTGTATTATTGAGGTCCAGGTATACACCCGTTGTACAGTAACAGCCGGTTACATTTAGGACGATGCGCATGTGGACGGAGGAGGCGTGTGAAACCCTGAGGGGATGCTTCGAATGTACAGACTGGTCTGTTTTTACTGAAGGATGTGACTGTGATGATGTTGATGACATTGCAGACAAAGTGACTTGCTATGTTAATTTCTGTACTGATTTGTTGCTGCCATGTAAACAAGTTAAGGCTTTTGCTAATAATAAACCGTTGCGGCTACCAGCCTGGCCATTGGGATGCAGGAGCCAGGATCACCCAGGTCTAGTGATCAGCCTGACACCGCCCCTCCTCCTCCTCTCTTCCAGGCTGCTGAGGAGCACAGCTGAGCCGAATCCTGCTGATGACCCACACCTGGATAAAAACGCTGTGCCTTCAGCAGTTGAGGAGGCAGCAGTGCAGGGGTTCGGCTGGCCTCCAGGCCTCAGTTTGGTTTCAACGCCTTTGATTTAGAAGAGTTTTAACTCTGTGTGATCCACATGTATCTTTAGTTAATGTCAACTTGGTTGACTCAGTTTTAAGGTTAACTCGGTTTAAGTTTAGACTTATCAACTTTGTTGTGGTTTTAAACACCTTCAGTTTTGGTAAAACTTTGAAGAAAGTTTTAACCAGGTGTTTTATATAGTTGATAATTTGTCTTTTAATTGTTAACCTTATAGTGACATTTTTGTTTTGCATTATTTTAATAATGCTCGCCATCTGTTTGCACTTGTTTTACAACCTTTTATCACAATTAAACCCATTTTAAATCCACTGTCGCAATTCTTATGTTACCCCCTCCTTCACATTTTAACACCTCCTGTCGGGGACGACGGGACGTAATATAAACCATGGGTGACCAGAGAAGTTAAGGCAGCAATTAACAGAAGAAGCTTGCTTTTTATATTTGGGACCCAATGCAAATTAAGGTGGCACAAAGGGAGCTTTAGGCCCTGTCCACACGTAGCCGGGGATCTGCCAAAACGTAGATATTTTTCTACGTTTTGGCCTGTCATCCACATGAAAACGGAGTTTTTTCACACGAAAACGGAGTTTTTTTAAAAACTCCGGCCAAAGTGAAGATCTGCGTTTTCTCCGTTTTGGGTGTCTGCGTGTGGACAGACAAAACCGGAGTTTTAAGGTCCGCAACGTCACTTTCCGCGACAAAAAAATGCTGACATCACGTGTGCGACCTGTGTTTACACTAGCCGACATCATGGATGCCCTCAGAGCTGCGCTCGCTTTATCAATTGTCCAAGCGCTTTTTGCTTGTTTGTTTTTGCAAGCGGAATTACTGCTCCTTGCGGAAGACCACAGATGAAGGACGAGGTTAAGTACGGGGAAGTACTGCCGCCTACAGGTCTGGCATGTCCTAAACAATGTATTTATCCGGGTACACGTGGACAGAGTTTTGTTTTAAAACGAGGTGGTGTGGATGCAAGTTTTTGGAGGGGCGGATATTCGTTTAAAAAAAAACCCGGCTACGTGTGGACTAGGCCTAAAACACTGATCCGACGAAGTAAACAGCAACATAAAGATAAGATTGAAACCTCTATTGATGGTTCTTCTTATTCTAAGTGTCTTTGGGACAGGATGAAAGCCATGACTGGCTATGGGGGTAAGACAGGTTTACACAGCACCAGGATGGATGTGAATGAGATGAACCAGTTTTTTGCCAGATATCATGATGGTGATTTTACATATGAACACAACAAACTTAAATCGGTACTTGCCTCTGATCAGGTTGAGAATGCATGCCCAGAGATTAGCTTTAATGTTGAAGACGTCCAGCAGCAGTTTAGTCAGCTAAAGCCTATCAAGGCAGCAGGCCCTGATGGTGTCCATCCACGCACCCTTAAAGTTTGTGCAGAGCAGCTTGCAGCTGTCTTCCACTACATTTTCATGTTGTCCTTGTCTGCTGCTAAAATACCTGTAATGTGGAAAACCTCTTGTCTTGTGCCGATCCCTAAGAAAACAGGCGTCAGCTGTACGTTGTCCAATCTTAGACCTATTGCGCTGACATCACACTTAATGAAACGTTTTGAGAGCATCGTCCTTAAATGCCTAAGAGAACAGGTTGTTTCCTTCCAAGACCGCCTTCAGTTTGCATATAGGAAGGGTGTGAGTGTGGATGATGCCCTTCTGTATCTGCTGGACATTATTTATAAACACCTTGAAAAAGCCAGCAGTTCAGTGCGACTCATGTTCTTTGATTTTTCTAGTGCTTTTAATACCATTCAGCCCCATATTCTAGGAAATAAGTTATTGGACTTTAAGCTGCACAATTCCACCACTGCCTGGATTTTAGACTATCTCTTAACAGGCCTCAGTTTGTGAGAGCTGGGGGTAAGTGCTCGGACTTGATTTTTACAAACTCTGGTGCACCACAGGGGACAGTTTTATCTCCTTTTTTATTTACACTGTACACAGCTGACTATAGGCACAGTTCACCATCTTGTCACGTACAGAAGTTCTCTGATGACACGGCCCTACTGGGCCTGATCTCCCGGGGTGACGACCTGGTTTTTAGGGAGGAAGTTGACTCCTTTGTTAGATGGTGTGATGTAAATTTTCTTCAACTCAATGTTGGCAAAACACCAGAACTAGTTATTGATTTTAGAAAGAAAAAACAAACATTCTCTCCAGTGGTCATCAAAGGCCAACCCGTAGAAACTGTGGGGACATAAATATCTTGGGGTGTACCTCGACGATAAGTTAAACTGGAAAAGGAACAGTGATGCTGTTGTTAAAAAGGCCCAGTCCAGATTTTTTTTTCTTAGGAAGCTAAGATCCTTTGATATAAGTAGGAGGCTCTTGAATGTGTTTTATCGGGAGATTATGGCCAGTGTGTTGTTTTATGCTGTGTTGTGTTGGGGCAGGAGCCTCACTGCCGAGGACAAAAACAGCATCAACAATATCTGGCTCAGTGGTTGGGCAAAGCCTGGACTCATCTGACATGGTCATCAACAAAAGGATGAAGAGTAAACTTAAGACAGTTATGTCTCTGGAGGATCGCCCCCTTCATCAGGTTTTTAAGGATCTCAGGAGCTCTTTTAGTGGGTGAATGTTAATGCCCCGGTGTTCCACTGAACGTTTTAGGAACTCTTTTATTCCTGCTGCAGTGCGTTTTTACAACATGCATTTTCTATGATTGTATATTTGATGTTTCCATCATAGTTGTGGCTTATAGCAGTGTCCAGTGAATGTTTTGTTGCGTGTATGTGCATGTTGTTGTTTTTTTTTTACTTTGTTTTTTTCTTGTCCAAGGCAATTCAATTTCCCCCTTGGGGATTAATAAAGACAGCCTTGAACCTTGAAAAGCGTGTTTTGTTCTCACAAATGTATTAGACCTGGTTCCAGATCAAAACTCGTACCTACTGTCAGTGTGAGAACCTGCTGACCAACCCGGTTTGGTGTCACTGTGGCCTTATTGCCAGAGTCATACCTCCATTAAAACCAACCGTCGGTACGACTGATGATCTACATATATAACATACACCAGTTTTATTTTACAAAAAAGAGCAATGAGAATTATTAGTCAAAGTAACAGAGCTCCAACCAGACCATAATTTGCTGAATAATAGTATTAAAAGTTGGCGATTTACATGATTACAGTATTCTAAAATTAATAAAGCTCATGTGACATGCTTACAGTGAAGTATCCTAACGGCATTTGAAAAAAGACCAAGTTCATTTAATTTAAAAGGTTGTGAGACATTTATACAACCAGGAATCAGAAGTGTTGGAGCGATGTGTTTCTGTGTATGGAGTCAATTTATGAAACAATCTGGAGGCAGAAATAAAAAAAGCAAAATCAGTTGCTTAATTGGTCATTTGTTTGTTTCTTTTTTTTGCACTGTAATGAATTGTATGTTACAAAAGCACTAAATGAATTATCTATTTCTAAATCATTGGCGTGTTGGTCGGCAGCTGTCTTTAGTAACATTTTATTAGTTAAACAAATTTGATGTATTATTGTGTGAGAGGGGAGAAAATGATGTCTAGGATTTTCTTCCATCTGTTCCTTTTCATTCAAGTAAATTATGTTTGTTTGTTCATAAAAATAAAATGAAATAAATATGAATTAAAAATACTTTGTACTTATATGCCCTCCACATGAACCTCAATGTCATTCAAATTCAACTCAAAAATACTTTATTAATCCCAGAGGGAAATTGATTGCTGTAGTAGCTCAGAATAATAATAATAATCAAGTCATCATTGAGTTATTGTATATTACAATGGCTGTTGGCAGGAAGGATCTCCAGTAGCGGTCAGTGTTGCAGCGAAACTGAAGAAGCCTCTGACTGAAGACACTCTTCCGTTGTCGGACAGTCTTGTGAAGAGAATGCTCAGGGTTGTCCATAATTTTCTTGATTCTCTGGAGAATCCTTCTTTGCATGATCTCCTCCAGTAGTCTAATTAGGACTCTAATTAACCCATCTATCTATCTATCTATCTATCTATCTATCTATCTATCTATCTATCTATCTATCTATCTATCTATCTATCTATCTATCTATCTATCTATCTATCTATCTATCTATCTATCTATCTATCTATCTATCTATCTATCTATCTATCTATCTATCTATCATCTGTCTGTCTGTCTGTCTGTCTGTCTGTCTGTCTGTCTGTCTGTCTGCCTGCCTGTCTGTCTGTCTGCCTGCCTGCCTATCTATCTATCTATCTATCTATCTATCTATCTATCTATCTATCTATCTATCTATCTATCTATCTATCTATCTATCTATCTATCTATCTATCTATCTATCTATCTATCTATCTATCCAGTGGCGGTTCTACATCGAATTACTCCCCGGGCGAGGCCCCCTTTGAGCGCCCCCCCCAACCGCCCCGCCCCCCTCCCCCCCCCACCACCACCACCACACCACCCCACCTGCATGAACGCACGCATGTTTTCTACAAACAGGCATGTTTTATTAGAACGACTATTGAACATTCATTTTTCTAAGTTGCACATATTTACATTAATTACTATGAAGTTGTCAGAATGTAAAGCAATATACATTATATACTGTATCAAAATATATAGAATCAAATATACAAAAACAAACAATAACTAAATATTAAGAATATATGAACATAATAGATAATAAATATTCTAAATAGCAAAAATATTTCACACATAACAAACTAAAGATAATCACTACAGCATTGCACTTAGAACAGAAAACACAACTCAGACCCTCCACTCTGAGTTTGGAGTATCTGGATGTTCCCTGGGGATGGGTTCACTGGGGATGTCTGGCACTGGGGGGCTGTTCCCCCCCTCTGGAGGTGCTTGGGTTTCCTCGGGGGGTGTACTGCTGGCAGTTGTGAGTGGGGCCCCTTGGAGGTCTTGGCGGCGGCCATGGGTTACTGCCTGGCGGCTGCATTGCCCCTGGGTGGGTCTGGGTGGGGGCCTGGGGGCTCGGGGTGTTGGGGTGGCCGGCCCCGTGTGGGGATCTGGGCTGGGCCTTGGGGGTCGGGTCCCTACATGTACGCTGCCGGGAAGAAGGCAGGAATACGCAGAAGTACCTGGCCCGGGTTCGGGGGCGTAGGGCAGGCCCTGGCTCCTCTGTTGTCCCATCACAGGGGAGGGGGAGGTCCAGGAGGGGGAGGACCCAACCTTACCTGGATGTCTTATGTCTTATATATTCTGGAAGTTGTGCAAATGCAGGGATGGGCATAGATATTCTGCTGGGGTGGGGCTGGGTCGGCTCCCTCGGGCTCTGTGGGGCTCTGTGATGCTGCTGCTTTGGGCCCTGGCAGGATGGGCTGGGGTCTCCATGCCCTGGGCGGCGGTATGACAACGGAGGTGCCTATTGGGGTCAGTGGGGGAGCTGGCTCCCTGGAGGGCTAAGCCCTACCAGCCATTCCTCCCCATCCCCGTTTATTTCTCTCCTCCTGCTCCCTCACATCATCACACAAACATGCACATAGGACCTTGGGGGGTGGACAAGTCGAGGAGTGCGGGTATGGACCCCATTTCCGCATCCCTGTGGCTTCCTGCCCCCCAATTTTATTTGCACCTTATGCACTTCCACCGACGACATTCCACGCAAACATACACTTAGGGCCTTGGGAGTGAGCACATTCAACGGCACTTGGCAGGGGGAGTTCTCAGCCTCCTCCCGAGTGCCGGTGCCCACTTCGAATTTTAAACTGCATTTAGACACCAAGGGCTGTGGGTGCAAGTAGGGTGGTGCAGTGGCATCAGCTGGCATAGGCCAGAAAATGCCCGCACTGCCCGCTCACCACAGCAATAGAATACACCTCATTAACACACAACACTATGTTGGAGCAGGTGGAGGGAGACCAGGGGGTCTTAGCACACCTCTGTTGTTGCTTGGCTGCCTGGGGCTGGAGACTAGGAGGGAGATCTGGCCGTCTGGTTGGGGTCTGGGGTGGTGGGTTGCTGTGCTCGGCGGTGGGCGGGGGAGCCTGCTCATCAGCACCCCAGCAGAAAGGGTCAAACTCTGGTAACCGGTGGTGGTTGTACCCCATGTGCAGCATTACCGGGACCAGAGTGAATAGGGTGTGTATGGGGAGCATGAATGGGTGTCCGGCGTGTATTTTTGTAAGTCTTTGGTTGTATGTGCATGTGTGAGCATGAGGGAGGGAGTGTGTGACTGTGTTTGTGTATGACTGTATATGTCAGGTGGGGCCTTTGACTCCTCCCTTCTCCTGGGACCTCCTTTGATGATATAGATCTTCGTCTCCCCTCCCCCCTGTCACACCTGGTGGGGGTGTGATGCCTTGGTCTGCCTGAGTGTTCGTGGCTCCCGGGTCAGGGAGTTTAAGATTTTTGGCATCTGCCTGATCAATCCCGGTGGCGGCCTGGGGGGGTCTGGGTCCCTGGGCTCTGCTGGGTCCCCGGCGGGGGTGGTCGCCCCTGGGTCCCGGGTCGCTGGGTCCCGGACTCGGACGGCTAGGGGGTGGGAGGCTGCGGGCAGGCCTGAGGACTTGCCGCTGATATCTCCCGGGGCTCTGCCGGCTGCTGGTTGTGGCCCCCCGGGGCGATCCTCTGTGCCTCTCGAGGGGGGCGGGGGCCTTTCTGGTTGCGGGCTCCTTGGGGTTCCTGTGTTCTGGGGCAGCGCCTGGATCTCTGGGACTTGGAGCTCCCCCCCGTCTCCTACGCGTCTTTGGGGGGCAGATCTGTGGTCCCTCACACTCTCTATTGGACGCTCCTATAGATAAACCTTACATAAACAAGCGCGTGTACACACACAGGTGCTCACATGGTGCTCTCATAAGTATGGGCTTGGGCACGTTCAACACATGTCTTAAGACTATGGTGGGCACTCAATGCACTGTGGTATATTATCGTGTGACTGTTTAGTTAAACAATGATTGATTATATATTTCTTCATCAAGTTGACGCAGTGATAGCTTGATTTTGTTATATTGGTGTTGTGTCCCATTTTTTTGTTATGTTTTGCTTTTTTCTCGTCTCATTTTGCAGGTCTAGAAGCAGACTCTTGTTCATTATTGTTTATTTTTGTTGAATCCCCCCCCCACCTAACCCCCTCTCTCCCCACCTTTTCTCTTTTCCTTTCTCTTTCACCTCTGTCTCCGTGTCTGGTCGAAATTACAAAGCATTCAAAAACAATAACAATAAAGTTTTAAATATCAGGTGCGACATTAAAAGCAGACTCTTTGATGCTCCACCTGAGACATTAAAAGCAGATGCTCTGATGCTCCACCTGAGAGTAAAACTGTAAGGCTTGTTACCAGCATTCAGACATCAATTCTGCTTGCTTCACAGCCAGACAGGACACGTTAATAAAAAAAAAAAAAAAAAAAAAAAAAAGAACAGAAAACACAAACTAAAATTAAAACCTAACCTTGATGCAACGTCATCAATAATGTCATCACATGAAATCTGCTCCCCTACTGAGTGATTGATACTAATCAGAGCCAGGTTAGTGAGCCGCCCCTGAAACATAGGTGACCTCAGGTATGACTTGATCAAGTTTTGAAAAGCTCCTCTCAGCTTGAGCCACAGTGACTGGCAGAGCAGTCCAAAAGTTGGGGTAGATCTCCAATAGATCTTTATCATGATCCATAATATTTTAGAATTGCCTCTGAAATTGTAATTTAAACTGACATAAAAAACTGTAGACTACCAAAAATGCCAACTTTTACAGAAAAAATCAGGTAAAAAATAATCAGTGCAGCCATCTGCAATAAATAAACAGGATAGTTAGTCATGACTTGGGAGTTTTCTTCTGCTTGTAGAGTTGTTTTATTTATTATTATGTGAACATGATCAACATGTGTTTGTTGTTGTTCAGGCAGGCCACAGGCTGCAGCGAGCATTAAACAAATCCTAGTTTGAATCAGTAAAAAACGATTCAAGGACTTTTTTCGAACCATTTGAATATTCGTTTCAATATTTCAGCCCTATTAGCTCTGTTAGCAATTAGTGGACCGAATTTAACTGTTAAAATCCCAGTTAACTGGTTCAAAAAATTGAAAACATGCATCATGAGAGCTACATACCTTTATCTTTCTCCTCTTTTTTCTTTTTTTCACCCCTGAATGGGGCACCTGGTGGTTTTAGCCTTTTTATGTTCATCTCTTCTGTTTGGCTCCTGACTCAGTAAGTTTCCTTTAGTCAGGACTAAACTATTTGACCTTGATGGGGGGTGACCACAAAATCGTTTTGTTTTTCCTTTGTATTCGGCCATTTCCACAATTCAGAGAAACCTGAAAGAATGATAGGCCTGTGTTTATGATATTATGAATGAAAAATGGAAGACGTTAAGATGTGATTGACTTTAGCCATGTTAATACAGTTGATTCAGCCCCTGCACGCTCATTTCATTTGGGAAAGACGCAGAGGTGAATTCCCCCGCCGCACCCCTCCCCTTCCTCTTCTTCATACACACACGGAGCACGTGAACGTTCTCAGTCAGCAGGAGCGCCTGCAGCTGCAGGGGGCGCCAACTCGCTGTTTCCAATCCAGACACTGTCATATGACAGATAATAGAAAACCTCGGTGCGGCGCAGATTTCCTTTTTTTTTTTTTTTACTCCGCGCTTGTGCGCCCCTTTTGTGTCATGAAAAAATGCCGCCCCGGGCAACTGCCCTGTCTGCCCGTGCCTAAAACCGCTACTGTATCTATCTATCCATCCATCCATCCATCCATCCATCCATCCATCCATCCATCCATCCATCCATCCATCCATCCATCCATCCATCCATCCATCCATCCATCCATCCATCCATCCATCCATCCATCCATCCTATCACCGGGGCTAGGCCCCGGATCTTCATTTCTATCTTCGCCCCTGATTATTTTGAATTACCAGCGTGCAGTCTTTTATTTTGAAGGATTGTATTCCTAAGAAGAGCGAAGCCTGCTTCTAGTGGCACGAGGACGCACTCTACACTGACGCTTTCTCGTGCTCGAACCTCAGGTATCCCTGCCGTCTCACGCACACGCCTAGTGTGTCTGTGAGCTGTAGGCTGGTGTCGTTCTGGGCCTCGGTGTAATAACAACCCGGAACGATGGTTCGCAGCGGCAGCTTCATAGCGGCTGTCTCTGAACCACTCCCGTTGTAGTGAACACATCCCGCTGACCCCGGTAGATCCTGTGTTCGGGGGCAGCCATGGCTGCACCAGAACCGTCCCCGCCGTCTTCCCAGGAGGGAAATAAACCGGGCTTCCCAAAGAAAATTCTGGCCAACAATCTCGAAGACAAGCATTTGTGCAACTCGTGTCAGAAAATCCTGCGACGGCCCCTACAAGCCCAGTGCGGTCACCGCTTTTGTTCGTTTTGTTTCATCAAAACTGTCAGGTGAGTGTTGCAACAGTTCCAGAGCTAGCTACCACCAGACTCGTTAAACATATTTCTCATTTTACCGCCGCCCCGCATATTCGCACATCTAACACAGTCTGCAGATAAAACGCAGTCGTGATGGGTGTAGGAAGAGGAAGGTCTGCCATTCGGCTGATGCACCAACACAGTTCAGCAACCCTAGAAGCCGACAGCAGCGGCGAAGGGCTGGCTCAGCTGTTGTTCTCACGTTCCCGTTAAGCATTGATGAGGCTGACTGGAGGTTGGAGCTAACGCTGTGTAAATGCCGAAAACGTGACCCTAGTAAGGCCACTTGTTAAAACATTTCAGGTGGATGTTTACGCCGAACACGTTAGAGGGTTGGAATCTGTCAGTCTTTTACCACATTTATCTTGTTACTGCAAAACAAGAAGATAGTAATGAATTATACGTTTTCAGAACGGAGTTTCGGGTGTTCTAAATCATGTGACATGTATACAATTGAAAAATTCTCACTTTGCAATGACTGATGTTTTTTGTTTGAGATCACCTTAAAAGAGGTCATGTAATCCCCCCAGAGAGGTCAGGGTCTACCCCGCATGGATAACACATGGATAACTTCAAATTAGGGCTCGGCAATAAATCGAAAATGTATCGGTAACATAATTTCTGACTTTTATCGAGATCATTTTTCTCATGTCAGGAAACTTGATGATAAAAAAATGAAGAGATGTGTGTAGGTCGGCAACACTCTTGTCTGTGTACCACCTGTAAAAATGTCACTCAACTTAATACATGTGACAGCACCATCTAGTGGACAATAGGGCTGCTCGATTATGGCAAAAATAATAATCACGATTATTGTGACTGAAATTGAGATCTCGATTATTTAAGACAATTTTTCAATTTATGTTGATTTTATTTGTTTTTATTCAGCCATAAAATTGCTCAGGGCATAATCAGGACAAAAATAAATAAGAAACAAGATGATCACTAAAATAACTCCTGATTCCCAGTATAAAAAGACCAATATACTTATAGCTCATAGTCTATGACCCAAGGGCTATAGACCTTGGTTTAACTCATTTAAGTCTAACCAGTACAGACCCAAATACCAATATCTTGCAAATACTGACAGCAAAAATTATACAGTGGCATTTATAACAAATTAATGCAAATAAATTGATGTTCACAAAATGTTGCGTAACATTTATTGAGTCTGTCAAGGTGCTGTAGGAGAGTACACTAGCACCACGTCCTCAGAGAGATTAGTTATCAGCGTGAGGAACTTATTTCTATCTATTTCTACCATATTTATAAACTATGTATTTACAAGTCCATCAGTTAATGTAATAATTGTCCCAACCACAGCTGCACCCCCCCACCCCCCAACCCGGTCTCACAGCAATCAGGGGCAAGCTGCACGTGTGTTTAGCGCACCACACACGCACATTTAGCCGTTTTTAGCGGCTCAGGAGCCTGCAGGTACGGTGTGTGTCACTCACTCTGGTTAATCCAACAGGGAGCTGGCTCCGAGAGCCGTTTCTTTAGCGACTGACACATTACTACATCATTCTCTTTCCTAATGTCCTGAAGAACGGTCCGGAGCGCAGGCGGAGTGTTTAGCTAACCTGCAGGAAATGTCAATGACAGTTATCCAGAAAGTAGCTAAGGGTTACCAGAGTTGTTTCTGAGGTGTTCGCTAGGTACTTTTAGGATTTAAAAAGTCAAGAAGGGGGTCTGAAAAGCGGTTGGAAATAGCGTCAAAGTCGCTAAGTTGGCAACACTGTGGGAGGAGCGCTTCATTTGCAGCTCTGGGCAGCGCAAGTGGGAGGAGCAAGTAATCGGCTTGTTTTGTTTGTATAGTCATTCAAACTCAGATCGTAATTGTGATTAAAATTCGATTAATTGAGCAGCCCTAGTGGACAACTTTTGTTTCTGCGCCTACCTGTAGTTATCGTCCATTTATCGTTATCGAGGTGAATTCCTCAATATATCGTGATGTTGATTTTAGGCCGTATCGCCCAGCCTTACTTCAAATGAACTATTACATTGAGAACATTGCCCTTCAGATCAGGTCCTTCATCACCACAGCAGACGCCCATAGTTCTACAAATTAAACCCATCTCTGCACCTCAGGGGACCCAGTTGTAATACTTTGTTTGAGCTGGGGTGAGCTCGGCCTGGACTGGGTAGTGACAGCCTGTCCCCGCACGGCCAGGTTTTGTTTATACACCCATCTCAGGAATGCAAATGTCTCCAAGCATGTGGGCAGGGCATAAAAGGCATGGAGAGGTTCGTAGTGTCCTTATTAGTTACTAAAGGTTAGTAAAGGAAAGGCAGGCATGAGCAGTGTTTTGCTTTTAGAGACTCTGACATGAAACACACAGCTTCCTACTGTCTCACTGAGCAGCGGTGCTGCCGTGTGCTCCTCACCCCTCCTAGAGCGCTCACAGCAGATGGTCAGTCCTTGTGCTGCAACTCCAGTCAGAACTGCAGTAAAAGATGTTTAGACCACTGCATTCAGGTTGACAATGAATCCCGCGTGCGGGAAGCCGCCACCGGCTAATTCTACCTGCCAATCAGAGGCTCCCACTAGTAGGTAGGAGTGAACTTCAACTGGCGAATCAGTCCATAGTGGGTGTGTTGGGTCGGCTCAGGACCAAGCTGAGTGCCAGGGAGCAGGTAAAAAAATATGGTTGGCTTAGCTTAGACAATGCACAGATAACGCAAATATGAACACAATTACCCGACCCAGCACAGACCGAGCTGACCCAGATGTAAATGTGCAGTTAGTAGGGCTGGGGGTAAACGATTATTTTAAAACGATTATTCTGACGATTATTTTATCGAATAATCTTCTAAGGACAATTTAGACGGTTGATCTAACGATTATTTTTCAATTGCACAATTAATAAAAACCAGAAAATCTCACATAAATTCCTCCAAAAAATTGATAAATTGTTACTGTAAGAGAATAAACACTACAGGCCTTCCATTTTGTATAACACTGCTTTTATTGTGTTGCGGTTGGTTATGTTCTGGTGACGTGTAGACCTTGGGAGTGCAGTCTGCTGCCTGAGAGGTGGTTGGAGACGGAGTGTCTTCATGCTGCTTTGTTTTGGTTACTTATGTGTGTGAGGCGAGTGGCTCGTGTGCAAAAAGGAAGGGACAATAACAAGGTATTTAAAAGTTAAAATGATGATCAGGGTTATTTACAACAACAAAAAAACATAAATCTTTCCGTCCACAGGTTGGGAATAATAAAACTAATTCTGCCCGTGGAGAATTAAAACAAAAGTACAAATAACCTGGGACATCCCACTGGGCAAAGATTACTGGGTTCTGGACCAAAATAAGTATCTCCAAAGGTCTAAACTCTAAACTGGGCGGTTAAACCAAACTCAAGGTGATATTTTAAACTCAACTGAAAACCCACAACACTATAAATGTAATAAAAGGGAGATCTACACCACAAAAACGATGAACTCTGAACCAAAACGTAACAGCTTATCCAAACGCAAGAAGCTGTTAGCGAAAATGCTAACAGTAGTTTTACCAACGTTAAGTTCAAGTTACCAAGTTTAAATAAACTGAAAATACCCAGCAAACAGAGCAGCATGGAAGAGAGGCTGCTACCACATAAACAGCTCTCCTAATGTCTGAAAGAAGCTCCTTTATGAAGGGAGAAACGCTCCCGGTGATTTTCTACATCTGCGGTAGAGACAAAGCAGTGCATTTGACCCCGGAAGTTGTTGTCCATTGCCGGGAGACGAAGGCGGGTAAAACAGGAAAGGAATCTAGTAGCGGACGGACATTGTTCCGGTTCTTCGGTATCTGGCAGAGATGTTAGTGAAGGCGGAGAAGAGGGCGAACTAGAGGAAAAACAGGCAGATTCCTCCTCTATTTACAAACTCCTGGGGATGGAACAAGTGGGCGTGGTGCGTCGACTACCGGATCTGACGTCGACAAAGTTTTTAGAATCAAGCCGTTGACGTCATCGACGCTTCGCTACAGCTTTAGCAGTTAGTCTAGAAAGCACATGAACTGGACAATGTAATAAGACTGAAGTTCTAGTCCACTGTTCCATAACCCAGATCAAAGCCACATTGCCTCTCCTGAGTCACACTTCAAAAGTGTTTAAATCAATACGTTGAACTCATGGTCTGCATTGCCAGCAGTAAGTCAGGCTAGTTCCTGGTGAGAGTTGGACTCCACCAAGGCTGCCCTTTGTCACCGATTCTGTTGATAACTTTTATGGACAGGATTTGAAGGCGCAGTCAAGGTGTCGGGGGCATCTGTTTTGGTGGCCTAAAGATTGAGTCTCTGCTTTTTGCAGTGATGCATGCATTATACCGATCAGTCGTCGTGAAGAGAGAGCTGATCTGGAAGGCGAATCTCTCGATTTATCGGCCAATCTACGTTCCTACTCTCACCTATGGTCACGAGCTTTGGGTAGTGATTGAAAGAACAAGATCGCGGATACAAACGGCCGAAATGAGTTTTTCCCGCAGAGTGGCTGGGGTCTTCCTTAGAGATAGGGTGAGAGGGGCTCTGAGTAGACCTGCTGCTCCTCCACATCGAGAGGAGCCAGTCAAGGTGGCTCAGGCATCTGATTAAGATACCTGCTGGATGCCTCCCTTGTGAGGTTTTCTGGGCACGTTCAACTGGGACTTGGGTGAAGTTTATTACCCACAATCCATTGCTGCGGGAGAACAGGCTCAAGTTCCTTTTCTGAACATATGTATTCTCTAATGAAAGTAGTTCATTTTATGATAATTAGTTGATGCTCTAAAGCTTTTAGACAAAGCGGCGTGCTGGCCCGGAGCCAAATGATTCCTACCAAGATGCCTCCATCGATGTTTATCTGATCCCGGGAAAACGTTGGAGGAAAAAAAAATTGTAAGTCGCTTTGGGTAAAAGCGTCTGCTAAGCACATAAACATAGTTTAAACATAAACATAAACAAATCATTTCTGGTCAGGTTCCTGCTTAATTTAAGAACGCTGTAATCCACCCGCTTCTTAAAAAACCGAGTCTTGACCCCTCTCTCCATAGCAGCTCCAGACACATCTCTAAAACTTCCGTTCATCTCCAAGATCTTGGAAAAGGTTGTGGCTAAACAGCTCACAGCTGCTCTTGATCAACATAACATCCATGATAGCTTCCAGTCAGGTTTTCGTAGAGCTCATTGTACTGAAACAGCTCTTCTTAGGGTCTCTGATGACCTTCTGACTCACAGTGATGCAGGGGACTGTTCTGTTCTGGTCCTGATGTACCTGACTGCAGCCTTTGACAATGTTGACCATCACCTGCTACTGGAGAGGCTGAGAGACTGGGTAGGCCTATCAGGAGTGGTTCTCCTCTTATCTTTCTGAGTGCTCTTTTTCTGTGGCCGTCTCCAAGTTTAGGTCCTCCACCACCTCTCTTACCCATGGTGTCCCACAAGGTTTTTTGCTGGGGCCTCTGCTCTTCCTCCTCTATCTGCTTCCTCTTTAGCACATCATGAGCTCCTTCAAAGGAATCTCCAACCATCTTTATGCAGATGACATCCAACTGTACATCTCCTTTAAGCCCCATAAGATGTCTAAAGCCTAGTCCACACGTAGCCGGGTAAAAAAAAAAAAAAAAAAAGAATACCCACCCCTCCAAAAACTTGCATCCACACCACCTCGTTAAAAAAAAAACTCTGTCCACACGTACCCGGATAAATATGTTGTTAAGGACATGCCAGACCTGTAGGCGGCAGTACTTGGAGAAGCCAGGTGCCGGGCAATAGCCGTTCTTAACCTCGTCCTTCGACTGTGGTCTTCCGCAAGGAGCAGTAATTCCGCTTGCAAAAACAAACAAGCAAAAAGCGCTTGGACAGTTGATAAAGCGAGCGCAGCTCTGAGGGCATACATGCTGTCGGCTAGTGTAAACACAGGTCGCACACGTGATGTCAGCATTTTTTTTTTTTTGCGGAAAGTGACATTGCGGACCTTAAAACTCTGGTTTTGTCTGTCCACACGCAGACACCCAAAACGGAGAAAACGCAGATCTTCACTTTGGCCCGAGTTTTTAGAAAGATCAGTTTTCATGTGAAAAAACTTTAGGTTACTGTTGTAACCCCGGTTCTCTGAGTAACATGAGTGAGATATGGGATACGCCCCTCCGCGGATTCCTCAGAAGCACTTATCTCAATACGCCAATCCTGATTGGCCAGTGACCGTGACGTACGCGTCACCTGCTACTATAAGTAGCAAGCGTCCCCACGCACGCACTATTCAAGATAAACACCTCTTCTCGCTTCGCCCAGCAAGAAGGGTTGTCTGGTGAGACATCTCACTCATGTTACTCAGAGAACCGGGGTTACGACAGTAACCTAAAGTTCTCTTTCTTAACATTCGTTTCGATATCTCACTATGGGATATGGAGACTCCCGTATTGCCAGACAGCTTATCCAGCGATCACCAACCTACAGGGATACGTCTTGGCCCGCCAAAGACCCCACACTCAGAATCATGTGAGTCATCGAAGGGACCGAAACATCAATCTTATAGAAGCGTGCAAATGCAAGTGGAGAAGCCCAACTTGCTGCAGCACAAATCTCCTGTATTGACAGCCCCCGAAAAAGGGCCCAAGAAGCAGACAGGCCCCTAGTAGAATGGGCCCTGAGCCCTACAGGTGCCTGAATGCCCTGACAGGAGTAAGCCATAGAAACAGCCTCCACAATCCAGTGGGAAAACCGCTGCTTTGTGACAGGTTTCCCCTTACGAGGCCCACCCCATGACACAAAAAGCTGTTCCTCCCTGCCAAGGTTCTCCATCCGATTCACATACTCCTTGAGCGCGCGAATCGGACACAGCTTGTGCAACCGCTCCTCCTCAGGAGAGGAGAAGGGCGGTGGGTAGAAAGCTGTGAGGATAATAGGAGAAAAGGAGCCCACCACCTTAGGCACAAAGGCAGGGTTGGGCTTCAAGGACACCTTCATGTCACCTGGTGCAAACTGGGTGCAGGATGGGTGCACAGAGAGAGCCTGTAAGTCACTAACTCGCTTTGCAGATACCAAAGCCAGGAGTAGCACCACCTTAAGAGACAGGATCTTAAGGTCCAGGCCGTCCATAGGCTCAAATGGAGGCCCGGAGAGGGCCAACAGCACCAAGGACAGATCCCATGAGGGCACCAGGGGTCGAGACACAGGGAGAAGCCTGTGCACGCCCCTCATGAAGCTACACACCAGGGGGTGTTGACCTGCCAATTTCTTCCCAAAACCCAAGTGACGGGCGGAAAGGGCCGCTAGGTACACTTTAATGGTGGAGAAAGCCTTCTTCCCATCCAACAAGTCTTGCAGGAAAGACAGAATGACGTTCACAGGGCATTGGAAGGGTAAGATCTCCCTGCCCTGACACCAGGCTTCAAACACCCTCCATTTACAGTCATAGGGACCTAGTGGAGGGGGCCCTAGCATTCTGAATGGTTCGAATGACGGCCTGGGGCAGCTCTGCTGACCCTAGCCCGCACCCCTCAGGGGCCAGGCCCACAGGGCCAGCCGTTCTGGATGAGGGTGGAAGATTGAGCCTCCCGCTTGGGACACCAGGTACCTGCGAAGCGGCAGATTCCATGGTTGGCCCTCCAGGAGCTGGAAAATGTCCGCCACCCAATGCATGGCCGGCCAGTATGGGGCCACCAGAATGAGAGTGTGGCGCTGGGTTCGTACCCTCAGCAAGGTGGGTGGTATCAGGGCCACTGAGGGAAAAGCGTAAAGCAGTCCCCGTGGCCAGTGGTACGCCAGCGCGTCCACGCCTAGTGGAGCGTCTCGGTCATGCAGGGAGAAAAACAGTGGACACTGAGCATTCTCCTTGGAGGCAAAAAGATCCACCACGGCTGTGCCGAACCGGATCCAAATCTGTTCCACCACTGCTGGATGCAGGCTCCAATCCCCGTACAGGGGTGTCCCTCTGGACAACAGATCCGCCCCCGATTCAGAACACCCAGGACGTGGGTGGCTCTGATTGAGAGGAGATGCCTGCTGCACCATAGGATCAGTCTGCGTGCCAGCGTGAGTAACCGCATGGAGCGCAGCCCCCCCCCCTGGCGGCTTATATAAGCCACAGTCGTGGTGTTGTCTGTTCTCACTAGGACATGATGGCCGGAGAGAAAATGCAGGAAGCGCCTCAGGGCCAGAAAGACCGCGAGGAGTTCCAGATAATTTATGTATGTCCCCCAGAGCTCTCTGCTCCACACACCCCTGACAGAGCGACCCTCCAGCAGTCCCCCCCCCCCCCCCCCCCCCGAACCTGACAGGCTCGCATCTGTCGTGACCACTTTCCTCACGAGAACCAACCCCAAAGGCACCCCCTGTGCCAAGAGGGAGGGGTGACGCCAACAGCGGAGCGCCGCGACGCACGCTGCAGAGACCGTCACCCTGCGCGCTCTGTGGCGCACTGGAGAGAGACCCAGAGAAGCCACCCAGCCTTGAAAATCTCTCATGTGTAGACGGCCGAGTGGTACCACTGAAATAGCCGACGCCATGAGACCCAAAAGCCTGAGGCATAACGCAAACCGCACCGAACTGTGTAGGCGGAAGCGCGCCAGGCAGAACGAGAGCGCATTCACGCGCGGGGCCGAGAGACGGGCCGTGAACGCCCCTGAGTCCAGATTCAGACCTAGAAAGGTTATTTTCTGGGAGGGGAGTAAAGCGCTTTTCTGCCAGTTTATTCTGAAACCCAGACCACACAAGTGATGGATCACAACCAGCGTGTTTGACGCTGCCTCCTCTCTGGACCGTGCCAGCAGGAGCCAGTCGTCTAAATACGTGGCCAGCCGAATGCCCCTCCCTCTCAGAGGGGCGATCGCCGCCTCCGTACACCTGACAAACACCCTCGGGCTCAGCGAGAGGCCGAAAGGGAGCACGGTATATTCGTAACACACTCCCTGAAAATCAAACCTCAGAAATTTCCTGTGTGGAGGGTACACGGGAATATGAAAGTATGCGTCCCTCAGGTCGATTGAGGTGAACCAGTCGTTCTGGTGAATCAGACGCAAAAGGGATGAGAGCGTGAGCATTTTGATTCTGTACTTTCTGAGGCATCGGTTCAGGGCCCTCAGATCCCGGATCGGGCGA
Organism: Nothobranchius furzeri; assembly: GCF_043380555.1. Taxonomy (NCBI): domain Eukaryota; kingdom Metazoa; phylum Chordata; class Actinopteri; order Cyprinodontiformes; family Nothobranchiidae; genus Nothobranchius; species Nothobranchius furzeri. Next base: position 26,603,638 of record NC_091757.1, read on the forward strand.
ATCCCGGTCCCTCCCTGTTTCTGGACCAGGATGTACCTGGAGTAGAAACCGCTCGGAGACCGATCGGGAAGCACAATGCATATCGCTCCCTTCTCCAGCAGGGAGGAGATTTCTCCCTGAAGGATGTGAGCTGACGTCCCCTGGGCGTGGGAGAACACTACGCCGGAGAATCGAGGAGGAACTGAGGCGAATTGGAACCTGTAACCTCTCGAAATAGTTCTTATCACCCAATGTGAAGCAGAAACCGCTGTCCATTCCTCCATGTGAGTGGAGAGCGGTGACACAGCCGTGACACACGGAGCAGCAGCTCCCTCCAGAGGTTGTGGGGCAGCGGTGCTCGTGGCAACCACTGCGCATGCGCGGGGGCTTTGTGCTTTGGCGGCCCTGGCGTACGGGGACGACCCGTGGCTGGCTGGAAAGTCCGCCAGGGGCCGCCCCCGCCTGGAACCGCTCATGGGTAACATTTTTATTGATTTTTGCTGCGCCCTTGACATTTTGTCTGGATGCGGCAGCGAACGTTTTAATGCTCCTTGAGCGTGACATGTTTGTAAAAAACAATGTGAGTGCTTGTGACGTGTGTTTTGAGCCGGCATAGCCGGCTGCACGTCCTGGCCCCACCCTGGACCGCTCGGGGACTCTGCCGGAGGGGTTCCGTGAGGGGGGGGGGGGGGGGAGAAAGCACCATGGCAACGTCGAACAGGAGGAGCTGGCGAACGGGGAACTGCCAGCTGCAGCGTCGGGAGGGAAAGAACTCCGTCAGGCTGCCCTCTTCTTCTTCCTCACCTGCTGACCGCCGGGTCGGGTGGGTTGTCCCGACGGCGGAGCGGCTTGGTTGCCGGACCTCTGAGGCCAAACTGGTCGAGGCGCTGAGCCCAAAGGAGCTGGCTGGACTGCCGGAGGCTTCGGGTGCTTTGGGATCCGGAACTGAGGCTGGGCTCTGGCAGCTGCCTGAGGAAGAGTCGGCCGAGCCGGCAGAGCCGTTGAAGGCTTACGGGGAAGGCAGAGTTGAAGGGCTTCATCCTCCTTCTTCTTGGCCTCACACCGTTGCTGCATTGATGCCAGGGCAGAGCCGAAAGTGCCTTCAGGCACGATTGGCATGTCCAAAATGTCCTCCTTCTCTCTATCAGAGAGGTTGGTGAGGTTCAGCCACCGTGCACGTTCCTGAAGCACCATCATGCCCATAGCTTTAGCCGTAGCCTGGACCGCGCAGCGCTGCACACGCAGGCAGATGTCGGTCAGTACGGTGATTTCCTCCCACACCTCCGGGTCCGGCTTCATATTCTTGTCCTCACAGAGCTCGGCTTGGTACGCTGAGAGCATGGAGGAGACATTCAAAGCTCGGACCAAGATGGCGGCAGCCTTGTACGCCCTCTCGTTCAGCGCCGACTGGAAGCGGTCCGCCTTTGCAGGGAGAGCGGGAGGCCTGGAGGAAGTTGCCGAGAGTCGTGGGTGCAGGTGGGCTGCAACCAGCGGTTCCATCGGCGGCATGCGAAGCATGCCAGCCCTCTCCATCCCCTCAAAGTCCAGCGAGGAGGCTCCTTGGACAGGTGACCTGGAGCTGAAAGGGTGTTTGTCCCAGGAGGACCTCACTTCTTGGAGAAGCTCCGGGAAGGCGGGAAGGAGGGGCTTTGCCGCCCTTGTGGCCTGAGGCAGCTTCTTACCCTTGTAGCGGGATCTGACAGCCTCAGTGACCACGGTGGGCCAAGGGATGTTGAGCCTGGTCGCAGCGCGTCGGCAGACTGACTGCATGTCCAGGTGGGCGGCCGGAGAAGCCGCTCCATCCCTGGGAGAGGACGGAAAGCTAGGCATGGAGGCCTGAGCGATGGGGAGAAAAACGTCGTCATCCTCGTCCTCCTCTGAAATGAGGAGTTCCGAGGTGTCCTCATCGTCTCCGTACTCCAACTCCAACACGTCCTCGACGGGGTGGCTCGGACCGGCCGGTTCGAGCTGTGAGCCCCAGCTGAGTTCGGCACATGGTTCCGGCTCCGGGAGGGCATGTTCGCTGGCGTCCCCAGGCGGTGGCCCAGGGGCCGGCAGGCAAGGGTCCTTCCCCGACAGGCTAGCTTGGCGCGCTAGCCGCCGGCGAAGGCTCTTCAGGGTGAAGCAAGCACAGCTCTCACATGACCCGGGGACTTCTACTGCCAGCTGGGCGTGTTCCAGCCCGAGGCAGCTCGAGCAGACCTTGTGCGGGTCTTTGCTCGAGATTTTGTTCCCACAGGTACAGAGGCGAGCTCCTGCGCCATCGACTCCTCTGGTGGGAGGAGCGGCTTCCATGTTGGCTAACTGGTGTGTTAGCAGAGAACGAACAGGTGCACTGGAGTGTGAAGCTGCTCGTTATGCCCTGAGCCTATGGTGAAGGTCAGGACAGAAGGACGGTAGGTTAACGTTCGGCGACAGAGAGAATATTAGCTGTCTCCGTCTGTGAACAGTTGAGCTAACTTACCTCAGAGATAAGCGACCACCGAAGCGAGAAGAGGTGATTGAATAGTGCGTGCGTGGGGACGCTTGCTACTTATAGTAGCAGGTGACGCGTACGTCACGGTCACTGGCCAATCAGGATTGGCGTATTGAGATAAGTGCTTCTGAGGAATCCGTGGAGGGGCGTATCCCATAGTGAGACATCGAAACGAATGTTAAGAAAGAGAACTCCATTTTCATGTGGATGACAGGCCAAAACTTAGAAAATTATCTATGTTTTGGCAGATCCCCAGCTACGTGTGGACAGGGCCTAAGCAGCAGCTGTTACACACCTGCTTAGACTCTATCAAAATCTGGATGGCTGGGAACTTTCTAGAGATGAATGAAGATAAGACTGAGATCCTCATCTGTGCCCCAGACAAGCTGGTTCCCAAAGTCAGAGACACTCTTGGCCGGCTTTCTTCTCACACCAAACCTTCTGTCAGGAATCTTGGCGTGACCTTTGACCCAGCTCTCACCCTGGATTCTCATGTCAGTTCTCTTGTTCGCTCTTCCTTCTTCCATCTCAGGAACATTGCTAAGCTGAGTCCCATTCTGTCTCGCTCTGAACTTGAGACAGTTCTCCACACCTTCATCTCCTCACGCTTAGACTACTGTAACTCTCTTTTCACGTGTCTGAGCAGAACCTCCCTGAACCGTCTACAGGTGGTTCAGAATGCCTGTGCTCGGCTTCTGACCAAGTCCTCCAAACACACCCACATCACCCCACTTCTCCTCCAGCTTCACTGGCTGCCAGTCAACTTCAGGGTTCATTTCAAGATCCTGGTTCTAGTCTTTAGGGCCTTACATGGACAAGCACCATCTTACATTGGTGATCTTCTTAGTCCCTACACCCCCAGCAGGTCCCTGAGGTCCAGTGATCAAAGCCTACTGGTTGTGCAGCACCAGGCTAAAGACCAAAGATGACAGATCATTTGCTGCTGTGGCCCCCAGACTCTGGAACTCTCTCCCCCTGAGCCTGAGATCAGTGGACTCAGTGGTCTCCTTCAAAAAGCAGCTGAAGACTCACTTGTTCAAGCTGGCTTTTGTATGACCTTCTTTACCACTCTCTCTTTATTCTGCTCTCCCCACCTATTCCATCTTCCTCAGAATCCACTGATTTCCCTCTTTCCTATTCACTCTCTCTCTTTCTTTACATTTTTAATCACAATTGCCTCTTTTTGCTCATTTTAAATATATTTTTAACCATTTTCTAAATTCTTTTTTATATTTTTACATTTTTTGTTTTTGTGAATCGCCTCGTGATTTTTATCTTGAGAGGCGCTATAGAAAAGATTTCTTCTTCTTCTTCTTCTTCTTCTTCTTCTTCTAATCCTGCTGGACTTGACTGCAGCATTTGATACAGTTGACCATCACCTGCTACTTGATAGGCTTAGACACTGCGTAGGACCATCAGGAACTGCACTGGAGTGGTGTTCCGCTCATCTTTCTGTGTTCCTTCTCAGTAGCTATCTCCAAGTTTAGGTCCTCCTTCACCTCCTTTGCCTTTGGTGTCCCATAAGGTCCTGAGCTCATTTAAAGGAATCTCCTACCATCTTTATTCAGATGACATCCAACAGTCCCACAAGGTTCCATGTTGGGACCTGCGCTCTTTAATTTGTATATTAATGATATTTGTGATGTGTCCAAAATATTACAGTTAATTTTGTTTGCTGATGACACAAATATATTTTGTTCTGGGAATGACTTACAAATGATTTTGGAAAATATGGATTGTGAGATTACTAAACTTAAGAAGTGGTTTATGGACAATAAATTATTTATAGATTGAAATAAAACAAAATTCATGATTTTTGGTAACAGGAAGACAGATGATTCTGTTACTTTGACCATAGATGGTACTTCAGTTGAAAGAGTAAATGAAGTAAGATTTTTAGGGGTCATCTTGCATCATAAACTTAATTGGAAACCCCTTATAAAATATATAAAACAAAAACTGTGTAAAAAGTATTGGACTTTTAAATAAAGTAAAAAGTATTTTGGAGTCATCAACACTTCATATATTATATTATTCATTTATTGTTCCATACTTGACTTATTGTATAGAGGTTTGGGGCAACACTAATTCTTTTGTTTTTATTACAGAAGAAAGCCATGACAATTATATCTAAAGTAGATGCTAGAGAACATACCAAAAGACTTTTTATTGAATCAAAAATTATGAAATTCAGGGATTCGGTTCATTTGAAAACTTTACTAATTATGTTCAGGGCAAAAAAGAGGTTACTGCCAGTGAAGTTAGAGAAGTTTTTTGTTTGGATTCCAAATGATGGAAAAAAATAGAAAGAAGCCTGAGTTTAAAAGAGTTTTTGCACGAACAACATTAAAGCAAACGTGTATTTAATTATATGGAGTAAAATATGGAATAATCTGGATTATGACCTGAAAAAATGTTTAACTACCGATCAATTTAAGAGACTATGAAGAAAAAATCATAGAATCCTATGATTGATAAGTAAATATTGAATAAGTATATTGATAAGTTTTATTGTGATTTTGTTTACAAAGATAAGGAAGTTCGATACTTGGTTTGTGTTTAAGGCCATTCTGTAAATTATATTGTATGAAGTAGAAAGGGGTAGGTCATACAAGACTTCTTCTTCCTCCCCCTTTTTTCACTTAGGAGACTGTTGATGATTGTATTTTGCATGAATGATGAATGAAACTGCTGAGTGAGAAAATAAATTAACAATTAACTGTACATCTCCTTTAAGCCCCATGAGATGTCTAAGCTGCAGCTGTTACACACCTGCTTAGACTCTATCAAAACCTGGATGGCTGGGAGCTTTCTTCAGCTGAATGAAGATAAGACTGAGATCCTCATCTGTGCCCCAGACAAGCTGGTTCCCAAAGTCAGAGACTCTCTTGGTCAGTTTTCTTCTCACACCAAACCTTCTGTCAGGAATCTTGGTGTGACCTTTGACCCAGTTCTCACCCTGGATTCTCATGTCAGTTCTCTTGTTCGCTCTTCCTTCTTCCATCTCAGGAACATTGCTAAGCTGAGTCCCATTCTGTCTCGCTCTGAACTTGAGACAGTTCTCCACTCCTTCATCTCCTCACGCTTAGACTACTGTAACTCTCTTTTCACGTGTCTGAGCAGAACCTCCCTGAACCGTCTACAGGTGGTTCAGAATGCCTGTGCTTTATTTCAAGATTTTTGTTCTGGTCTTTAGGGCCTTACATGGACAAGCACTATCTTACATTAGTGATCTTCTCAGTCCCTAAACCTCTAGCAGGTCCCTGAGGTCCTCCCTTGGGGAGGGGGGCTGGGATGGGAATATGGGATCTATGGGGCCATTTTAATCTGTGAAGCACTTTGAGTTGCATTTTTTGTATGAAAAGTGCAATATAAATAAAGTTGATTTGATTTGATTCAGTAACCAAAGCCTACTGGTTGTGCAGCACCAGGCTAAAGGTCAAAGGTGACAGATCATTTGCTGCTGTGGCCACCAGACTTTGGACCTCTCTCCCCCTGAGACTCCACCTGGCTCAGCAACTCACATAGGGTTGGGGATTGTTTGAATTTGAACAATTCCACTTCAGATTCCAATTCCTTTTTTAAATTCCTGTTCCTATTGATTCCCTATTCCGATTCTTTCAAGAGGCTGAATCTAAAAACATTACATGTTTTAAACGAGCCAGTCACCTAACCACAGGTCCTACTTGTGAAAATATCCTGGACTTCAACATGAATTTTAAATCTAAGAACAATAACATCACCATCATTTAGACAAAATATGTTTTCAAGAAAGAAAGAACGTAAAAGACTTGCAGCACAACCAGCGTGTTTATTTCTGACCACAGCCAAAGTACGGGAACTGAAGAAGCCTCTAGGATGAGGGGCTAAATGTCTCCAACATAACCAGAAAATCCAGCTTCTTGCAACTAAAACTCTCAGATAGACCATGTCCGGGATGACTGCGAATCTACACCAGTGTGCTGCAGAAACCATTCCGTTAAACAAGAAACTGAAACCTAAAAGCTCACTTTACACTGCCCAGAGTTTATTCTTCAAAACTTGTACTAAATCCAATGTGTTGATGCATTTTAATGAGCTTCCTCCATGCTGTGTTGTCATTGCCAGACGCAAAGTTTACATCACTTCATCTCTCTCACAGAGCAAAAGTTCTGCGGACACGCTTGTTTACCGTTTTGCAGCTGCACCCCGGTGTAAGGGTGGGAGGGGTGTTGTCGATCACAGTGCCGCTCTCTCGGTCCCCCAGACGACACCTCCTTTTGGTGCATTTTCCCAGCAGGAAGTGTGGGTGTACCCACCCAGTTTGTGATTTACCCTTTAAGATGATGCTATTGAATCCAAAGCTAGGAATAAAGCGTAATCCTCAATATTAACCGTCATCCTGATACTATTACAATCAATCAATCAATCAATCCGTTTCCCTCTTCCTTAGCTCTGGACCACAAAAATGCAGTGCATGCATCGAAGAAGACCTGTTTGAGGAACCCACTTCCATCCTTAAGCTAGGTGGTGTAAGTATATTTTTATCATTTCCTTCTTCTTCACTGCCTGGTGTCACCATCCTTTTGACTTAGATGGAGGTCGACTGCTCTCTAGTGGCGGGTAATGAGATCGCCTCATTTCCTACCCAGAACATCAACTTTTGATGGATTTTAAGTGTTTATTTAATTAAAAAGGAATCTTAGAATCAACACGGTGTCACAATGTACAAATAAACGGCTGGGCTCGCCAAACATGTAGAGAAGATATTCTTACATTTAATTAGAAACCATAGAATGTGAAATATCACCTTAATGGATCTTTGAATAAATTTAACCAGAAGATCGGATCTTTTTATTGCAGGGATTGAGCAACACTTCGTATCAACTCCAAGAAAGAGAGAGAGTCAGGTTTAAAATGTTAAAAGATTTATTTCTAAACAAATTAAACAAGACTAACGTTAAACACTATGTGATGATGAACTAAGGTGGAGTAAGACTGAGGATGATGTGTGTGTGAAATATGTTCAGAACCAGCAAATCCGGAGATGTCAGGAGATGCTGCTGCCCCATTTACCTCCTCCTCCCACCTATCTGTCTCTAGAAGTCAGGTGAAGAGGCAGCAGGCGCGTTGCAAGCTTTTCAAAAGTGTGGGGGATGTTGCCTGTGGATGTCATCAGTTGTAAATTGAAACTCAATCCAGTAACGGGTCTGCTTCACAGTAACAAAATCCTTCCAAAAACATGCTTAATATTCACCAGTGAATAAACCGCACACATGCAGAACGGGAAGAACTAATCTTCCAAACAACAGAACCCAAGTTTTCTCCATCAACAACATCCAATTCAACAATAAGCTGTTAAATCAAAGGACGTAAAAAGACACTAAATACGCATTTAGAGAAAAACACAGTAGCAACAATCCAATATCCTATCCACAGAATCCACCGTTTAAATTAAAGCCCAGGCTCTCCTCTTTCCAACAATATTTATGCACTCTACGTGCAAAATTCACAGAGCCAGCAGCTAACGAACCACAGCTCGTTTCATGACGTGAAAAGCGTAAATTCAGTCTCACCTTTGTTGATTCATGGTCATGATCCATGTTATAGTAAAAACAATCCAATCCCTTTGTGTAATCCATCTTCACAACATCACACAAAGCTGATTCATGGCTGTTTTAGCTTGCATCCATCCGACGCCAAATCCCGAAAAACTAGCCTGAAAAAAGTCAAAAGCAAGCGATTCTATTGGCTCAGAGGTTTCCTAACTAACCTGAACGGCTTCAATAATCCAACGGCGGGGTCCGGAGAAACTCTCCTGAATAAACTGTAGTTCCAGCCCAGTCCACCAGCGCACAGGTGTACTCGGGTAGAGGCGGGGCGGTTTCGACAAACTTTATTTGTCACTGAATGTTAACAAAGCTGATTTTAAAGTTGGACAACAAAAACTATTCCGTAGAAGAAGCGTTCAACTATTCCTTTTACAAGTGGCACACTGTGGCATTTGAGACCTCGCCTTAAGCGTGCATATATTACAAACCTCTGAAAATTGTTGTTCTTCACTTTATCAAACTCAGACTTTGTACAGCTAATTTCAAGATGTAAAATTATGAATTCAGTTAAATTTAAAACTACTGATGCATTTTTCCAAAGAGGTATTCACCCTGACTTCAAACATTTCAGGCAAAATACTCAAAAGAAAAACAATCAACTTTTTTACAATGTTCCTTGTCCATTTACACTTCATCAGCAACACATATTCTAATATTCACACATCTGAACAAATCCCACAAGAATTCCCTTTATAATGAGACCAAAAGTAATGAAAAAGACATTGTGGTTACAGGAATATAGCCATTAAAGTGTGGACATGCTATTTGTTTTTATTTTAACAATGCCATCAAATGGTTTGTTACATTTACACACGAAACATTACCTCAATTCATTTAAAAGAACCAAATGTGCTCTTTCTGCTTTCCTTGCAAGAGACCAACTGTTCACCTATCTTGTGTCTCACACAGCTTTGTTGCCTTTGAGTAAAGAGCCTGAAAACTCTTGTGTTCTCTCTCTCTCTCTCTCTCTCTCTCTCTCTCTCTCTCTCTCTCTCTCTCTCTCTCTCTCTCTCTCTCTCTCTCTCTCTCTCTCTCTCTCTCTCTCTCTCTCTCTCTCTCTCTCACACACACACACACACACACACACACACACACACACACACACACACACACACACACACACACACACACAACTGGTCAAATGTTTTTAGAACAACCCAATTTTTCCCAATTTTTATTGGAATTTATGCAGTTTAAAGAGCAAGTCACCCCCTACCAGATTCTTACTCAACTCCCACTTGTCCTCTGATGCAGTTGTGGTTTTGAGTCTGCCAGACCACTACCTGTCAGAGTTTGCCCCAGTTTTTGAGAGCCTTTTAATGGTTAAGGAAACTCTACTCACAGACACCTTGACTTTGCAATTTCTCTGTAGGAAAGACCTACATTTTTAAGTGTTATAATGGTCTATCTCTCTTCCATAGTTAATTGCCTTGTTCTCGCCATTTTTGTAGCAACACACTATTATCTGCTGTACCATATTATTTAACTGATGCTCACGAGGAAATGGTACCACAGTATGTTCCATCACTGCTTTTATGCAGACAGAGGGGGTTGTAGTAATCCAGAAAAGTTGGAACACCTGTGGGAATTAGTAGCACCAGCTTTCAAGGCTTGATCAACCTCCATTGCTGTAGAACAGCTGTGTTCCCTGAAAAAGTTGTTTTTGTCGTCGTCGTTGTCGTCTTCCTCCGCTTATCCGGGTCCGGGTCGCGGGGGCAGCATCCCAATTAGGGAGCTCCAGGCCGTCCTCTCCCCGGCCTTGTCCACCAGCTCCTCCGGCAGGACCCCAAGGCGTTCCCTGACCAGATTGGAGATGTAACCTCTCCAACGTGTCCTGGGTCGACCCGGGGGCCTTCTGCCGGCAGGACATGCCCGAAACACCTCCCCGGGGAGGCGTCCAGGAGGCATCCTGACCAGATGCCCAAACCACCTCAGCAGCGGTTCTACTCCGAGTCCCTCCCGAATGTCCGAGCTCCTCACCCTATCTCTAAGGCTGAGCCCGGCCACCCTACGGAGGAAACTCATTTCGGCCGCTTGTATCCGCGATCTCGTTCTTTCGGTCATTACCCAAAGCTCATGACCATAGATGAGGATTGGGACGTAGATCGACCGGTAAATCGAGAGCCTGGCTTTCTGGCTCAGCTCCCTCTTCCCCACGACAGATCGGCTCAGCGTCCGCATCACTGCAGACGCCGAACCAATCCGCCTGTCGATCTCCCGATCCCTCCTACCCTCACTCGTGAACAAGACCCCGAGATACTTAAACTCCTCCACTTGAGGTAGGACCTCTCCCCCGACCCGGAGGTGGCAAGCCACCCTTTTCCGGTCGAGAACCATGGTCTCAGATTTGGAGGTGCTGATCCTCATCCCAGCCGCTTCACATTCGGCCGCGAACCTACCCAGCAAGAGCTGAAGGTCAGAGCTGGATGAAGCTAGGAGGACCACATCATCCGCAAAAAGCAGAGACGAGATTCTCCTGCCACCAAACTCGACACACTCCACACCACGGCTGCGTCTAGAAATTCTGTCCATAAAAGTGATGAACAGAACCGGTGACAAAGGGCAGCCCTGGCGGAGTCCAACCCTCACTGGGAACAGGTCCGACTTACTACCGGCTATGCGGACCAAACTCACGCTCCTCTGGTAAAGGGACTGAATGGCCCTTAACAGAAAGCCACCCACCCCATACTCCTGGAGCGTCCCCCACAGGGTGCCCCTGGGGACACGGTCATAAGCCTTCTCCAAATCCACAAAGCACATGTGGATTGGTTGGGCAAACTCCCATGCCCCCTCCATCACCCTTGCAAGGGTATAGAGCTGGTCCACAGTTCCACGGCCAGGACGAAAACCACATTGCTCCTCCTCTATCTGAGATTCAACTATCGATCGGACCCTCCTCTCCAGTACCTTGGAGTAGACCTTTCCAGGGAGGCTGAGGAGTGTGATCCCCCTATAGTTGGAACACACCCTCAGGTCACCCTTCTTAAAGATGGGGACCACCACCCCAGTCTGCCACTCCCTAGGAACTGCCCCCGATGACCACGCAATGTTGTAGAGACGTGTCAACCATGACAGCCCTACAACATCCATAGCCTTGAGATACCCAGGACGAACCTCATCCGCCCCCGGGGCTCCGCCGCTGTGTAGTTGTTTGACTACCTCAGCAACTTCTGCCCCCGAGATCGGACAGTCCATCCCCAGGCCTCCCAGCTCTGGTTCCTCCTCGGAATGCGCATTGGTGGGATTGAGGAGCTCCTCAAAGTATTCCTTCCACTGTCCGACTATAGCCTCAGTTGACGTCAGCAGCTCCCCATCCCCACTGTAAACAGTGTGAGCGAGTTGCTGCCTTCCTCTCCTGAGGCGCCGGACAGTTTGCCAGAACCTCTTTGGAGCCGATCGATAGTCTTTCTCCATGGCCTCACCAAACTCCTCCCACGCCCGAGATTTTGCCTCGGCAACTGCCACTGCTGCACCCCGCTTGGCTATCCGGTACCTGTCTGCTGCCTCCGGAGACCCACAGACCAGCCACGCCCTGTAGGCCTCCTTCTTCAGCCTGACGGCTCCCCGAACCTCTGGTGTCCACCAGCGGGTACGGGGGTTGCCACCACGACTGGCACCGGCCACCTTACGACCACAGCTAGCAACAGCCGCCTCGACAATCGCAGAGTGGAACAAGGCCCACTCGGACTCAATGTCCCCCACTGCTCTCGGGACGTGGTCAAAGCTCTGCCGGAGGTGGGAGTTGAAGACCGTCTTGACAGGTTCTTCTGCCAGGCGTTCCCAGCAGACCCTCACTATGCGTTTGGGTCTGCCAGGTCTACGCGGCATGTTCCCTTGCCATCTGATCCAACTCACCACCAGGTGGTGATCAGTTGACAGCTCCGCCCCTCTCTTCACTTGGGTGTCCAAAACATACGGCCGCAGGTCAGATGATACGACTACAAAATCTATCATTGACCTGTGACCTAGGCTGCCCTGGTACCAAGTGTACCGGTGGGCATCCTTATGTTCGAACATGGTGTTCGTTATGGCCAAACTGCGGCTTGCAAAGAAGTCCAATAACAAAACACCGCTGGAGTTCAGATTAGGTGGGCCGTTGCTCCCAATCAAACCCCTCCAGGTCAAGCTGTCATTGCCCACGTGAGCATTGAAGTCCCCCAGCAGGACAATGGAGTCCCCTGATGGAGCACTATCTAGCACTCGTCCCAGGGACTCCAAAAAGGGTGGGTACTCTGAACTGATATTTGGCCCATAAGCACAAACAACAGTCAGGACCCGTTCCCCGACCCGAAGGCGCAAGGAAGCTACCCTCTTGTCCCCCGGGGTAAACCCCAACACACAGGCAGAGAGTCTCGGGGCTAACAAAAAGCCAACCCCAGCCCTCCGCCTCTCACCCGGAGCAACTCCAGCAAAGTAGAGTGTCCAACCCCTCTCCAGGTCTCGGGTTCCAGAGCCAATGCAATGTGTCGAGGTGAGTCCGACTATATCTAGCCGGTACCGCTCAACCTCTGCCATAAGCTCCGGCTCCTTCCCCGCCAGCGAGGTGACGTTCCATGTCCCAAAAACTAGTTTTCTTGTCCGGGGATTGGACCGCCAAGGCTCCCGCCTTGGTCTGCCACCCGATTCGCATTGCACCGGACCCTTCATGTTCCTCCTGCGGGTGGTGGGTCCACAGTTGGACGAGCCCATGTATCCGGTTCGGGCTGGGCCCGGCCGGGCCCCCTGGGCGAAAGCCCGGCCACCAGGCGCTCGCTCACGGGCCCCAACCCCAGGCCTGGCTCCAGGGTGGGACCCCGGTAACCCTCCGGGCCGGGTACTCCGACTCTTCGTTTTAACCGCCATGAAAGATCCTTCGAACCGTTCTTTGTCTCACCCTTCACCTAAGACCAATTTGTCATGGGAGACCCTACCAGGGGCACTAATTGCCCCAGACAACATAGCTCCTAGGATCATTAGGGCACTCAAACTCCTCCACCACGATAAGGTGACGGTTCAAGTTTTTGTATAATTCTGAAATATTCATTATTTTTAAATTTACTATTTAACTATTTAGAATTTTGTGTTTTCATCACATTTAGCTTGTACTTTATTTAAAATATTTTCATATTTATCCATATTAGTAGATTTTTTGTGCTGCATTGTTTGGAGAAACAAATCCTAACAAAGGTTATTTGAGATGTTTTTTTTTAAAATAAATTTTGAACAATAAATGATATTTAAATGGCATTTTTTACTATTTAGAATTATTTGTTTTGTTGCTTTTCATCTGGTATGTAAGAATGTTCATGAACAGTCATTTTGACACGTACAGGAGAGAATATATCACGACATATAATGTTACTACACATGCGTCACAAAATATCGTGATAAAGATATTTGGCCATATTGCCTGTTCCCAACATATGTGCACGTGTACACCTTTAACTCCTGTGTGTATAGGACAGGCTGATTAAAGGGATGTTCCACCCTAAATTGAAATTTTGTCCATTGACATATTTCCAGTTATATAAGTACAGAAAAACAATTTGTAACCAGCCCAGTCATTCTCCTGACCCAGCTGTACTCCTTTAGCTTTAGCTTAGCATAAAACACAGTAAGTGGATGGATCCAACTAGCATTGTGAGTAAAAAAAATCCTTAAATTCACTCAGTAGTGATCCCGATTCTACATTGCAGGCAGTGAAGCAGCAGGCGGAAAACTCTGGAGCAACCAGTGACTCTGCCCCTAGCCAATCAGCAGCCACAGTCACGATGCTGGCCTGACTTTGTCTTGACAGTAACCTCAACGGAGCAGGGACTAAATCTTGGGAAAAGGTAGAGGGAAAATGCCAAACCGTGCCCTTGGAAAAGGTGGTTGGGCTGAGCTGTACTAATCTGAGTTACTCTGAGTAGTGCCCGTGGAAAACTAGCTTAAACTCAGTCAATGAACAAATAGAAAGCAGTAGATCAAACAGTCACTATATCAGAGCTTCCTGACTACCAGGTAATTGATGCAAAGACTAAAAACAGTCATGCTGTTCTGTCTAGGCATTTCCAGACAATGCAGCTCGGAGAGAGGTGGAGGCCCTGGCAGCACTCTGTCCCAATGAGGGATGCACATGGACTGGAACTGTCAAAGACTTTGAGGTAAATAAATGTTATTGTTGTTGTGTGAGGACATTTGCATAACTAAAATATAAATCCTTCATGACCAGTATTTTAGTCTGCACATACTGTAAGTCACTGGCCCTCAAACTGGGATCCCTGGGCCCCCAGGGGTCCACAAGCCATAATGTGGGGCGTTGTGAAACACACGTAGTGGGTCCTGAAGATGCTCTGCTTTTGCATCTTCTGCGGTAGAGCTAATTAGCACAAAGGACAAGCCAACTAGGTTAAAGAGGCGTCTCATCACAAAGCATCCTCAGTTCAAGAACAAAGCAAGATTTTATTCCATTGAAAGAATGAGGGTTACATGCCTCATAAATATGAATTTTGAACCCTCTAATGGGCCATTCCCATCTGTACCGGGTCGGCCCGGGCCGGGTAGCCCCAGTCGGCCCCAGCCTGTCCCGGTTGATTCCACACATCCTTGTCTTAAGTCCATGTGGGCTGATTCTACCCACCAATCAGAGGCTTGCTCTAATGGAAGGTGTGAATTTGCTGTCAGCGGTGGGTGTGTTGGTCCTGGTCGGCCTGAAGCAGACCCCCTCGAGAAGAGGGCTGAGAATGAGCCTTGATTGGCCCGTAGATCTGTCAGGCTTTCCTAATCCTAGAGTTTCACCGTCTATTTTCTATCAGAAGCTGATGCAGGAGATAAGTGTAGGAGACTATTTTCATGTTCAGCCTGCATGAAAAACTCTGAGTGACTGATTATGATCAGAAATACTCATTAAGAAATGTTTTTTTCAGTGAACCACACCTTGAAGCTGCAATACATTTGTCAGCCACTAGATGGTGAAGTTGGATAAAAAATACTCTGGAGTGTAGCTTTAATGCATTTTTAGTGGAAGTTTGTTGGTAACACTTTTCAGTAAAGGCCCCTTTTAATTGTTAGTTGGTGCATTTTTAAGCATTAATAAACAATTGAATAAAGTAATAACAACTGCTTAATCATAGTATGTAATGCATTACTAAGCAGCCCCCAGCACATCGTCCTAAACTTAAGGACATTTAATAATGGTAATGTTACAGTGTTCCCAAAGTTTAAATCATAAATTGTTTGTTTTCCACTTGCAGGCTGACCATGAGGGCAACTGTGACTTCATGATCATTATGTGTCCGTCCTGCAAAGAGCTGATGAGAGCTAATGAACAGGAACGCCACAATGAAAGGGAATGTCCAGAGAGGACGCTAAACTGCAAATACTGCAAAGAACCCTTCTTGTTAAAGAACATCAAGGTCTGTCTTCTTTCCATCTTGATAAAACATCATGTGTATTATATGTGTGATAGTCGCATCACCAGTCATAGCCATCCTCAGAAATGTCGTTTACTGATGTTCTCTGATTCCTTCTTTCTTCAACCCCACCCTGGTTTTTTTTGGTCCTGCTGGGGACCGCCTAGTTTATTCTTTTCCGTCTGTCCATCTGTGGAGGTGCAAAGACACATAACACAATTTTCTGTGGTCACAAGGGCTCTCCAACAGGCTTGCTGGGATGGACAAAGTAGAGCCCAGCTTTCTAATTATCTGTTAAGAGCAGCGGAGACCACAAGCCTGTGATTGGTCAGAACGCTGCTTCCTTTAACTTTGTCAACAGTACCGCCATTCACTCTTAACAAAAATCAAACAAGAGTCAAAGATACCTGCAGAGTCACGGGGCAGGTTGAATGTCTCATGTAAAAATTCAACAATATAAACGTTAATACAACTGTGACTTAAAAAGTACAAAGATGCTTTATTTGCGGACGGAAATCACAAAAAATGTGGGTTTGATGGAGGTGGCTGCATGAGGAGGTGGAGGAGAAAGAGAGACAAATATGTCCGTGTCAAAAAGTCTAAAATACATAAACACAATAGCAAACACACTAGAGACATGTCCGCAATAGTAGCAGGATCAATATGTGTGCTAGGCTTAAGGAGCAAATAAACAGGGAAGGAAGGAACAGTGGTTTTCCCCAAATCTCCTCTTGTAACTGATGAAGAGAACAGAGCGAGCTTCAGCCAAGATGGAGCAGCAGTGCTCTTTTGTATCCAAAGTGTCCTCCCTTTCCGGTCGGCTCATTGGTACCCGGAAGTAAGAAAAAACGAGCAATTTTCTAATCTGCTTTGCTCTATGCCCTGGATCGCACATGTTGTACTTCAGTTTAACGTGCATTTTAATGTTCTTTAAAATGGTTGAAAAATATAAACAAAGGTCAAAAAGTTACTTTGGTTGTCCATCCAGGTTTTCAGATAACTAGCAGGCGTTTAAAAATACTAAATCAAAGGAAGTGGGCAGGCTTCCCAACAAAACCTGCGGTTTTGGAGTCACGTGACTGATTACGTACCTCCAGGAAAACTTAGAGGAAGACGTGCTCGACTACAGTTATTTTTAGTCCCTGAGGTAACACCGATTCAACTAGTTTAACGATGGTTAATGTTTGTGTATGTTGGGGTTGTACAAACTCCTGTTTTTCTGGACTTTGTGTTTGTCGATTTCCACAACAGAAAATGAAAATGAGAAGCCCAGAAATCAAATAAACGAAGAGCTGGGGGTTTTCAAAGGGCCAGCTGCACTAAATGTGCTTTTCGTTGGTGCAGCATGCGGAGTCTACTGTCTGTGAGAACACTTTTAAAAGTAGAAAAATAACTTTAACACATGGGTGTTGATGCTCCAAAAGTCAGCATGTTTATAGGTCATCATCACACTTGGCATGGTCTCCAGTGCACTGTGGAATGCCTTGATAATCCGTGAAGTTGTCCAGGTTTCATCGTCAGTGGTTATGTTTGCTTTGAGGAACTGGCGGGCAACCACAAACTGCTTCATTGATTTCAGTGCTTGATGGAGTCAGAATGGGCTTTACATGTTTGACATCAAGAAAAGTCTCACTGTTTGGGTGCAGAGTGCAGTCATTAGCTCACTGTTGCGTTCACTGAAACATTTGCTTATCTCTTCCCCAACCATATCCAGGGTGCTGCAGTTGAGTGTCACTGACGTAGTACCGATTTCTGGCTAGTTGGCCGTCATTCACAAGGGTAGAAATCTGCTGCCCTGAGTCAGTCCTCTTCACTGTCTCTCGCCACTTGGCCACACTTTCCATGTGTTCCTCACACTTGATGCTTACTCAATCCTGGCAGGGTTTAGTATATCTTAGGCCGTACACACACAGTGAGAACAGAGGGTTACCAATCTGCTCCTCTACCTCTAACTCTGGGTGTTCCTCAAGGTTTGATACTGGGCCCAACCTTATTTAAAATCTGTTAATACCATTGTTCATGCTGTTGACAGTTCTCATATACATTTATATGCGGACAACACCATTTTATATGCATGCAGTTCTTCCTTGAATGCAGCTTTGTCCTCTTTGCAGCACAACTTTAATTGTCTTCAACATGCCTTCTCCAGCCTTCCTCTTCATCTAAACACAAGGAAATTAAAGTTCATGATCTTCCGACCGTATCGCCCAATCAACTTGCCACCCTAGTATTGTTTCCGTGGATGGTTCAGAACTACAACTTATCAGTTCTTATAAGTATCTGGATATCTGGCTTGACATCACTATTTCATTTGACATTCACATTAATTCATTACTTTCTAAAGTGAAGTTAAGAATTGGGTTTCTATACCACATCAGGTAATCCTTTACTCATTCTGCTAAGCAAACCTTGGTCAAAATGAGAATCCTTCCCAACTTAGATTACGGTGACATCACTTAGCTGAATATAAATTATTACAGTGTGACACACACAATAAATTGTGACTCCTCCCCAAAAATTCAGCTGGGAAAACAATCAGTACCTGTCTGACATCCATTGGCGGGGCAAGGAGGTACGGGTGGGGGGCCAATGCCCCTCTAATTGACCCCCAGATGCCGGGGCTGGTGTACACATTGATCAGGATGTCCAAATGAAATGTTTGTGGATCCACATGGTTACACAGTTTAATATATCTGGATTATTTTCTTGACCTGAGTGTAATTCATCTTTCAGCTGGGTATCCATTAATGTTTTTAATCTGAGGCCCCTGGTGAGGACCAAGTCCCGTTTTCTTTTTCCTGGTGCACATAGTCATGGATATGAAAAGGGTTGTTCTGTTTTTTCTGCGTTAGAGGTGATGCTAATACCTAACAATACATTCATCTGGTGCTATAAAAAAGGAGCAAATATTTACATGTTACTTTTATGAAGACTTTGAGACCTTCAGGTATTGAAGTATCGTGGGCCAAACACACTGCTCACTCAGCCAAATGAAGGCACTCGGGTTAGCTTTCAAGGCTTCGGATTTTTGACTTTGCTCCATTGTATTAAAAATGGAAGATGTGTTCAAAACCTTGCCATAGGCTTGTGAGTGCAATAGTACTTTTTAAGGATGTGAGTGAATTTTTGTTCTTATTCTAGGCTCATGATGAAATCTGTCCAAAGTACCCTATGATTTGTGAGGGTTGTGCAAAGAAAAAGATTCCTCGAGAAAAGGTACATATTTAAATTATTTCTCCTAGTTTTGATCTTAATTATTTAGCCTCAAATAACTAAACCTTTTCATCAATGGCTTGTTTTATGTTGTATTTCGCAGTATGTGGACCATATTAAGTTCTGCAGTAAATTTAAAACCCCATGCAGATTTCATGTTGTTGGCTGCAATACGTCTGTAAGTAGTTATTCTTGTTGTTATATGTGCACCAATCTCTTATTTACTGGATTATTAAAATTCTGACAAAATTCAGGAAGTTTGTTTCACACTTGTGCTTTCAACAGACAGGCAGTCCAAAAATGTTTGATTATGATTTCTTTTTTCATTTCAGTAAATTTTGACACATGTAGAAGATCTTTGGATGTTTAAACTGGTACTTCACTGAAAAACCATTTTTAATGATTAGTCCTGATTATAATTAGTCTGAGTTTTTAATGCAGGCTGAACAGTTTCTTGGGCAGCAGTAGCTCAACAAGTTGAGTGGGTTGTCCAGTAATCGGAAGGTTGCAGGTTCGATCCCGGCTTTGGACAGAGAATTCTGCTGTTGTATTCTTGGGCAAGACACTTAACCCACCTTGCCTGCTGGTGGTGGTCGGAGGGACCGGTGGCGTCAGTGCTCGGCAGCCTGGCCTCCGTCAGTGTGCCCCAGAGCAGCTGTGGCTTCAACCAGATCGCCCTAATCAACTTGCCACCCTGGTATTGTTTCCGTGGATGGTAGCTCATCCCCACCAGTGTGTGAATGGATGAATGATATACTGTAGTGTAAAGCTCTTTGGAGTCCTTACTCTGAGAGGTGCTATACAAGTGCGGGTCATTTATCATTTATCATAATTAGTAAGCCTTTTCTCACCCAGAGGGAAACAGTAATTAGCACCAAGAAAAGGTTAACACTCTGTTTGTTAGACTCAATAAAATGTTGTTTAACTAAAACACAATGAGCCTAGAAAATTTATAATAAAATGTATACATTTAGTTCTGTCCTTCCCTACTTTAAAGGTGTGGTTCACTGAAAAGCATTTATTAGTTATTATATATATCATGCAGGCTGCGCAGTGGTTAGAGTTGTTGTCTTGCAGCAAGAAGGTCCTGGGTTCGCTTCCCGGCCTGGGATCTTTCTGCATGGAGTTTGCATGTTCTCCCTGTGCATGCGTGGCTTCCTCCCACAGTCCAAAAACATGACTGTTAGGTTGATTGGTCTGTCTTAATTGTCCTTAGGTGTGAGTGTGTGTGTGTGATTGTTTGTCTTGTGTGTCTTTGTGTTGCCCTGCGATGGACTGGCTCTCTCTCTAGGGTGTACCCTGCCTGATTGCCCGTTGACTGACCCCGCGACCCTGCGTGGACAAGCGGGTTCAGAAAATATCATGCAGGCTGAACATGAAAATAGTCTCCTACACCTATCTCCTGCATTAGCTTCTGATAGATAATAGATGGTGAAACTCTAGGATATGAAAATCCTGACAGCTCTACGACACACTGTCACTTGTCATGGACTCACCCATCTCGACGGGGAAGGCTGTTGTTGGTTTAGCGTCCAGGAAACAACAGAGAATGTCTCAGCTAGTAGAAGCTAACTGTTAGCGTTAGCAACTTCACCACATGGCAGAAGTCCTCCAGTGTGGTGTTCGTGAAGATATAACATTCATATTGTAGAGCTAACGGAGTCAGTGGTAGAGACACGTTGCTGTTATCCAGTCAGAGGAGAGATGCCCAAACATCAGGAAATAAGACTCCAGATCTTGTTGTGTTGAGCTCAGCTCTGATCTGGCTTACTTGAAACAGGTGCAGCTGAGGCAAATGCTGTCAGGACATGCCCGAAGACATTCGTTCCTGCTAGAGACCACTGTGCAAATGTAATGAAAATATGACAAAAGCACCACTTTAATTCTTTCAGAGTATGTTGGTGGTGGTTTAATATCAGCCCTGTAAGGATGTCTTCAGTGGCTGAGTACATATTACTCTCACGTATTGATGTGATGCATGAATCAGGCTGAGCTTATCACATCGACAGTAGAGCTCTGGGTACTCTTATATCAATTCTGCTTTAATTTACTCTAATTTTAATTTCTGTCCAATGTGCTTGTGCTTCTGTTCATCAACTTTTACCAATAATGCAATTTATTTGTGTATGCGTGTGTGTGTGTGTGTGTGTGCATGTCTTCGATTGTGAAGGTTGAGTGGATTTGGAAGTGTTATAGGTGCATTATTTGTGTAGCCTGCAGTCAACATTAGGGTTCATGTTAACAGCTGGTTCTCTTCACTATTGTATCTGAGTTATCGTTGAGGAACATCAAATTAATATTAATGTCTCAGCCAGCTGATAAGATCTATTTTTAGTCTTGCTATTTTAAAAGATGAAAACATTTGAAAGCAGCATCAAAGTTGTTCCTCAGCTATTTTCAAACACTGAATGGTTGAGAAGGGGACCTGATTTCTGTGCTTTTAATCTGCTGCTGCCCGTATCTCTGTTTGTCTCACAGGTTGAGAAAGAGAAGATTCATGACCATGAGTGTCAGTGTTCTTACGAGCACCTTAACCTGCTTCTGCAGTTCATCATGGGCATCAAGGTGAGTCTGGAAAGCCTGCAGCCCCAGAGCTTGGAGGTGGCTAGCAAGAGGTTACAGGAGCTCCACCAGTCCCTCCGAGGCTTGGAGCTGAAAATGAGCAAGCTGGGTGGAGGTGCTGCAGCTTCCATGCAGGGTGCGATCACCCCGACCCTGTTGACCTCTTTCACCCCCTTGTCCAGCGCTGTGGCTATCACGCTGGAGCTGCAGCTTCAGAATGAGAAGAAAAAGGTGGCTGAACTGAGCCAGCGCTGCCAGGAGCTGGAGCTCAAAGTGAGCACTTTTGAAAACATCATCTGTGTCCTGAATCGAGAAATGGAACGTTCCAGCACTACCATGGAGGCTTACAACCGCCAGCATCGACTAGACCAGGACAAGATTGAAATCCTCAACAACAAGGTGACATACACCTCGTTACCTCCAGAACCACCTGACACTGGTTAGGGTAAAGGGTTTTGTATCTTGGGGTTTTGTAAACGGTCGTAAACATGCTGCAGGTTTGTCATTAGCATAATCAATGTGAATATTAGTCACCAGTTTTGAGGAGATGTTCAAAGTCTATTGTGACAACAGAGAGAATCTCAGAGAAGTTTATTTAGGAAATTAATGCATTAGTGCCTATAAACTAACACTAAGACCTTATTTGTACCTTTCAGCTCAAAACAGACACTCAAGAGTCAAAATCACCACACACTAGCTGTTTCCATAGGAACGAGTCCCTAAATTAGCAGCTACACCACCACCTCTCCTGTCAGATTTAACGTTTAGAATTTGGTGGTGGTGATGCTATGAAAACTGTTGCATTTAACCACATTTCAGATAAAAGCATAAAATCAAGATTATGAGCAGAGATAAAATCATTTACTAAAATGACTTGTTGCTAGTGATGCACCGATAGAATGAAAATTATTAAAGCTGAATTTACGTTATCATGTACACACACACACACACACACACACACACACACACACACACAGACACATTTACGGTTCTGAGATGATTTCATTCACTGTTCACATGACTAAACCAGGGTTTTTCCCGGCTCAGATCGAGGCAGAGGTGGTACCATCCTGACCGTGTGCCAGCACACACATACTCTGTGCATCCAACCGCCTCACTTTTTTAAAGGCAAAATATTATAAAAGGCTCAATAATATGCATTAGATTGGTGTTTAGTTCCCTTTTCCCCATCTGATATTTATAGTTAAAATTGTTTTTAAATATTTGACCTACATTTCAGTAACATTTTAGGTTTGTGTTAATAGCACTCATCTTAGTCAAAATAACACATAAATATATGCAGTAAACCATAATGCATTTCATTAACATGCATTTGTATTGGAAATGGTAATAACATTTAATTTCTGCTGCTAACAATGTAATGGTGGCATGTCTATTATCTACGGGTTGGCAATAATCCAGCTTAAATTATGTTCCAAGATGGAAGCGTTTGTGAATTAGAATTATATACTAAAACAGCTTGCTGTACTTCCAGTATCTGCAGCGGTTCTGATCCGTAGCGCTGCAGGATGCAGAATAAACAGGATGGTGGGGACTTTTCATCCGCTTGTAGAGTTTAGTCTTTCTTAGTTTAACGAGCATCATCATATATTTTTCTGTGCGCCACTTGATCGTGAGACTGCTACCCATTAGCTTTAGCATTAGCCAATCTGCATGTAGCTGCACTTTTGATCTCAAACTTTGGACCGGTTCTGCCTTTGCTGGTTCCTTTATTTTCCTCCACTGCATCCAGATGACCACACTGTGCGCCAGTAAAAAGCATTTTTCTTACACGTAAATTACTTTTGTTCAGTAAAGTTCTGGGGAAAATAGTAATTCAAACATGTTGCACCAGTGCTATGTTTAAAAATAGACACGCACAGTTTTTTTTTGTCGCACTGTACAGTCCTGCTCTGATTTGGTAAAGCCTGGGGGGAAATCAGGACGTCAATAGCACCAACCATAGATATCTATCAACGAGCGAGAAAAGCTATTTTTGATCTTTGTCTGCAGCGGTTTAGTGCTTTGTGGTGCACCGCTGCTGATACAGCACCCGTGTAGTGGTGCAACGCTGCAACTGCAGTTAAAATAACATCCATATAGCTGGGGGCAGAGTGAAATCAGGCTGAGGCGGCACAAAATACATGGAGGCGGCCGTCACGCAAATTCGAATGCAGGAAAAACCCTGACTAAATTACACATCACCCCCTCACCCTCTGAAACAGGCAAACAAATGGAGGCAAGATGGAAAGAATATCGGTTGTTAATATTGGCCCGGTTTTATTTATCAAACAGATACCGATAGGTTAAAAAATGGCTAACATCGGCCGATATCGAGATTGATGCCGATATATTGTCCATCCCTAAATGTTGCTAAGCGATCTATTCAATTCAATTCATATTTATTTATATAGCGCCAAATCACGACAAAAGTCGTCTCGATGCACTTCACACAGTAAACATTCCAATACAGGTCAGTTCATTAAGTCAATCAGTAAAAAGATTCCTGTATAAGGAACCCAGCAGATTGCATCGAGTCACTGACTAGTGTCAGAGTCTTTACATCAATCTCCATAGTAGAAGAAGAAGAAGAAGAAAATATCATTTCTATAGCGCCTCTCAAGATAAAAATCACGAGGCGCTTCACAAAAACAAAAACAAAAAATATAAAAATTGTAAAAATATAAAAAAGCATTTAGAAAATGTTTAAAATATATTTAGAATGAGCAAGAATAAACAATCGCGATTTAAAAGAAAAAATGTTAAGAAAGAGAGAGAGTGAACAGGAAAGAGGGAAATCAGTGGATCCTGAGGAAGGTGGCCGTTTCGATTTGAACTGTTGCATGCCGGGAAAAGTGACGTCAACTCCCGGAGCTCTATAGGTCGGGAGAGCAGAATAGAGAGAGAGTGGTGAAGAAGGTCATACAAAAAAAGCAAGCATGTAGCGACTGTGGAGAGGAAAACTCCCTTTTAACAGGAAGAAACCTCCAGAAGATCCTGGCTCAGTATAAGCAGCCATCCTCCACGACTTACTGGGAATGGAGAAGACAGAGCACACACACACACACACACACACACGCACACGCACACGCACACACACACACACACGCACGCACACGCACACGCACACCATACCAAGTAGATCTAACCTCTAATGAAGCTAATCTCATAGAACTGTTTAGAGGAGTCTGCACTGAACGGGCCTGAGAAGGATCAGGGTTCCCGTTGACACTAGAAATGAACGAAAGAGCGCCGTCTGAAGAATGTGAGGAAGGTTCACTCATAAGTTTAGCTCCTGGAGGGACCATTCCCTCATGGCCAGAGAGGAAACATTTAGGTTTCTTCAGTCTGATGCAGCTCTTTAGTGTGTTCACAAGAGTGTTGAGTTTTGCTATCTTGTTGTTTTGGACCTTCTTGAACTTTGTCCTTGACATAGCTGATGAAAACATGTCCTGATTCGGCGCCTCGTGTCTTTTGATGGCCTTGGCGGCCTTAAAGTCTTTTATAAATGAAATTAAATTGTTTTATTATTATTATTATTATTATTATTATTATTATTATTACTTTTATTTTTATTATATTATTATTATTATTATTTTATCTGTTAACCATGTTCCACAAGGAGGTCTGTCAGCTCAAAGTTTTCATCAACATGTTGGTTTCATATCTCTGCCAGCACATCCTGTAATTACAAGTTTTCCTATTCTAATCATGTTCTATCTGCTCATCAAGTCAGTCTGGAGCTCATGTCTTAGTTCATCTAACTCAGAATCAGACGTTAAATGTATTCCTTTGGCAACCTACTGCAGGTGCGTCAGCTGGAACGCACGGTAAGCCTAAGGGACCTATCCATCGTGGAGATGGAGGGCAAGATGAGAGAGATGTCTGCATCCACATATGATGGCATCTTCATCTGGAAGATCTCAGACTTCACCAAGAAAAGGCAGGATGCGGTGGCCGGCCGTGCTCCAGCTATGTTTTCTCCTGGTAAGCATTTTTTATGGTTATTGTCCGACTGGTGATCGTTGCTTTGAAATAACTTTTTGAACGGTGTTGTTTAGCATTCTATACCAGTAAATATGGCTACAAGATGTGCCTGCGGATCTACCTGAATGGTGACGGGACCGGACGGGGAACCCACCTGTCCCTGTTTTTTGTGGTGATGAGAGGGCATAGCGACGCACTTCTCAAGTGGCCTTTTAATCAGAAGGTAAACGCTCCTTACTTTATTATGGACCAGTGCTGTATCATATCAGTGTGTAATGTCATCTAATTCATGTGAGGTCTAGATAAACTGAATGGCATAAATGCATCCAAGTTGTATATTAGTCTCATTATAGAATGCCAATTAGTTAAACTGTCACTAAATAAAATCTGCATGGTGGCAAAGTTGGTAGTCCTGTTGCCTCGTGACAAAATGGTTGCAGGTTTGAATTTAAGCTGCAGCCTTTCTGCTTGGGGTGTGCGTGCTTAGTGACTGTTGGAGACAGGAAACAGCTCCTGAATTGGACCTGATATGAGTAATCAGAGCTCTACTGCTGATTCGATAACTGAATCAAATGATAATGAGCAAGAAATCAAACTCCATGGAGGCCGGCTGTCAGGAGGGCCATCATGACCTTCCTGCCACTGATCAAGATGATGATCGCTTATCAGATATTTAACACAAGTTTGGAGGAGTGAGATATAACGTCGACGTCAAAATCTGCTCTGGTCGCACAAATGATTTTGCCACTAGTGAAACTCTGGGCTGTGGTCGGCCATTTCCAGTGTCCTGACACATGTACAGGACTGTGATGGTTGACAAAAGGTATAACCATGGACGTAATTTTCACTTTAGAAGTGGGGGGGGGGGGGGGGGGACATGGGAGGGGGGTATCTTTACAGCATGTTCTAATGGGAAACAGGCTTAAACACAAGCGGTTGTTTTCCGCTTGGTCCTAGAGCTCAACCAATGTCACTTTAATATAGCGTAATGTTGTTTTTGGATGGTAAAAAGTGCAGGGGTCAAAACTTGACTTTGGAAAAGTGGGGGGGACATGTCCCCCCTGTCCCCCCCCAAAATTACGTCCATGGGTATAACTCAGTCGTTTTTGAGGGTTTTTAACACTAAATCAGTGTTTGTGAAAACCTTTGAGCCACGCCTGCCAAACTGGCAGACGTGGGAATGTCTCACGCAGGACATTTTTGAACCACAAAGGACAATGTCCTCGCAGGCTTCTGATTTGTTTAACAGTGGTTATTGCTGTGACCTCTGACCTTTACATATTATACATATTTTTACTGTGACAATAAACTGTTGACATAATTTGAAAAAAGAACCATCAATGTGATTTTCTGAAAAATTCAGAAAATGAGGATTAGACAGTCCCACTGCTTAGAAAATAAACCTACAGAAGTAATCAGGAAATTATTAGAGATCATCGTATATTTAATGTAAATTATTATGAAACACCAGAAACATCAGAATACATGTGAAAATATTTTTAAATGTTGTAATGGTTCATAAGGTGTTATTGTGAGTGGTCGTGTCCGACGATTTAAAGTTTTTTGTCGGAAAATATGAAAACATGTCAACAATTGACATTGGATGTGCTACTACTAGTTTACCCGTTTAATTATAGACTCACTAAGATAAATACAATAAAGTTTATCTCTCACCACATAGAATATTTACTAAGACATCACATTGTCACCATAGAAACACTACTTGGTATATATGTTGTGTGTGTGTGTGTGTGTGTGTGTGTGTGTGTGCGTGCGTGCGTGCATGTGTGTGTGTGTGTCTGCTCTGTCTTCTCCATCCCCAGTGAGTCGTGGAGGATGGCTGCTTATACTGAGCCAGGATCCTCTGGAGGTTTTCTTCCTGTTAAAAGGGAGTTTTCCTCTCCACTGTCGCTTTATGCTTGCTTAGTATGAGGATTGCTGTAAAGACTCTCACACTAGTCAGTGACTTGATGCAATTTGCTGGATTCATTATATAGGAAACATTATTTCTGATTGGCTTAATGAACTGACCTGTAATGGAATGTTTACTATGTGAAGTGCCTTGAGGCGACTCTTGTCGTGATTTGGCGCTTTATAAATAAACTTAAATTGAATTGAATTAATGTCTGACTGTCAGACAGGTTTTTGCAAACACTGCTATATTAGCTCTTCTGTGAGATGATGATGATGATGCTGATGTTCAGCATGGACAAAGCTGTTCTGATCTGTGTATTCAGAACAAAAATTTAAATCATCTCCAGTTTTCTTCTCCTATCCTGTGTGTGCAGGTGACTCTCATGCTGCTGGACCAGAACAATAGGGAGCACATAATTGATGCCTTTCGGCCCGATGTGTCATCCTCATCCTTCCAAAGGCCTGTCAGCGATATGAATATAGCCAGTGGCTGCCCCCTCTTCTGCCCGCTCTCTAAACTGGACTCTAAAAACTCCTACATACGTGATGATACCATCTTCGTCAAGACTATAGTGGACCCCACTGGGCTTTAGACAGAATTTGAGGGCAGAAATCTGATTTTTGTTTTTATGAACTAAATTGAATAAAATGTCATTTAGATCATTTGTTACCAAAAAGCCTCCTGGATGTCTTCTTTTAGTTTTGAGACCAGTTGTTTAGAAAGATACTTCAGGCTGCAGGTTGCGGTATTAATTAGATTTCATGTTGTTTCTGATCACAAATGATCCAATAACATTTTATCTTGTAATTCAGTTTTCACACCAGCCAGAGGAACCTTAAAAACAACTTTGAGATTTTTAACAGTGATCTGCTTTTTTGTGTGAAACTAACGCAGGAACGGGGCCTCGTGACGTTGCAGCTTTTCATCTTTGTGAGAGACACAAAATGCTGTGTACTGGTTATGTAAACTCTTGTGTGCAAAGAAAAGTGCACCCCCAGCCGTACATCAACATCTTCACTAGCTTTTTTACTAGCTAGCTATCATTAGACTGTGAGACACAAGCTAATGTTTGCTAGCAAGAAAATTATGAATGGTAATGTATAAAAATCCTTTACACACAGGCCTTGAATACCTGCAAAGTTATTTAGCTTGGAAAAGTATTCTAAGAGGACGAAAATGAGCCATTGTACATCATTCTAATATTTTAAATAACTAAATTAGGAGCGATCCTGCAGAGAGGGTTTTCCTTTAGTTAGTGGCATGCTTTGTGCCCACTGGTAACTATTGTTGCCACTCACAGAAATCAGCCTATTAAGAAAAAAATATTTATCTTTGGTATAATTTTTGGATGGAGGGTTACTCTAGAGACTTGAATGAGTAAATTATTACAAATATGTTTTGGTGCAGTTCATCAGAAATGTCTAAAAATGACCTGTTTCAAGGATGATTTGCAGTCGCCATGTCTTTAGCGGGAAGGAGCAGGAAGCAGATAGGAAGCACTTGGAAACAATTTTTTTTAAAACAAAACTTTTGTCTAAGTTGTTTACTAGCAAATAAGTGGAAAATGTTGGATTAGTAACACTGTAATTTTTTACTGAGAGTCAAAAATAACTGTGATACACTTTGGCAACAATAGTTGCCAGTGGGGCAAAACGGGAGGACAGCTAAACTGTAAACTTTACTCAAAACATATGTTCAGGTGATAAACGGAGCCCGAAGCAAACTGACCCGGCCACTGCACTGACACAAGGACGTCACTTGTTTAACTAACATAAGGGAAACACAAAGGAACATCAGTAGTAGCTGAACACAACCTGGAGTAACAACCTAAACCCCTCCTTCAGAAGCATATGGTATGATGAGCTGGATAGACATTGGGGAGTCCTATGGACTTGACCATGCCTTTTGCTTCACCAGGAAGAGAACAGCACATCCGTTCGGTCTGTGTTTCTTTGGTTATCAGAGGCCAGGTCACAGGCATAGCAGGCCCAGCAGAGAGGCCCAAACTACCATTTCCCTAGCAACCTCCACCAGCTCCATCCCAAGGCCTTCCCTCTAGCCAGCATGGAGGTGTATTCCCTCCAGTGTGTCCTGGGTTGACCTTGGGGCCTCCTGCTGTCAGTACATGCCCGAAATACCTCACTTGGGATGGGCTGTTGAAGCTCCTCACCCCTAGCCTGGCAAGCCAGACTAAATAAATGTATTATTTTTATTTTATTCAAACTTTGCAAAGCAAGAATTTGGTCTAGTTCACTAGGCTACCTCACCCCATCTCTAAGGAAAAACTTGGTCATCCCGTGAAAGAAACTAATTTCAGCTGCTTGTGTTTGTGATGTTGTTCTTTGGGGCAGAACCCAAAGCCCATGACCACGAGAGCTTTGTGTTCTAGCTTGACCTCGTCTTTACCACAGCAGTCCAGTTCTGCGTTCGCATCACTGGAAACCAGCCTCACCCTCTTTCTACATGGACTGACTGGCCCTTCACAGGGGGCCACCCACCTCATACTCTCTGAGTGCCCCCTCAAAGGGGGACATGGTCATAAGCCTTCTCCATATCCACAAAACACAAGTGGACCCGTTGGGTGAAGGGTGGAGCTGGTCCCCAGGTCCATGGCCAGGATAACCAATCTACTCAACCCTACTCCCAAGTTTCTTGGAGAAGACCTTTCCATGAAGACTGGAGGGTGCGATATCCACATAGTTGGAAATCACTTTCTGTTCTCCTTTCTTAAAAATAGGGACCACCACCCCAGTGTGCCACTCCATAGGCCCTTTCCCCCGATATCCAATGCAATGTTGCAGAGACATGTCAGTTAAAACAGCCCTACAACGTCTGTTGCTTTGAGATAACTTGGATGGACTTCAAGAACCCCCAGTGCTCAACCGCTGTGTAGATGTTTAACCACCTCAGTAGCTTCTGCTTCAGAAACGGTTCAACTCATCTCTAGGTCCCCCAGTGCTGGTTCCTCACTGGAATCTGTGTCAGTAGGGTTGAGGAACTCCTTAAATATTCCTTCTACCACCGGACCATATCCCCACTTTACATCAGCAACTGTCCTTCACTGTTGTAAACTGTGTAGTTGAGTTTTTACTGTCTACCCTGAGATGCCCAATTGTTTGCCAGAACTTCTTTGGAGCCAACTGCTCCTCATAGCATACACACAGTCTCAGAGAGCTGGAGCAATAACTCGGAGTAGATGTTTATTCCACAGTATCCAGAATGATAATGAATCGTGCATGAGGGAAAGCCCTGCTGGCTGATTCTACTCACCAATCGGAGGCTCCTCCTAATGGTAGACGTGGATTTGAGCCAGCCAGTCAGTAAGCAGTGGGTGGGGGTCACGTCACCTCCAGCAGGCCCGCCTGGGAGGCAGTCTGAAGAACGTTTGGCTGAACACGAAGAACAAACAGGCTGCCCAGATGTGAACACAACATACGCTACCATGTCTGAACTGGGCCCACCCAGGTGTGGTTGTGCCACATTTCCTCCACTGCTCTTGGGAAGTGGTCAAAGCTTTGCTGGAGGTGAGAGTTGGAGACCATTTTGTCAGGTTCTCTTGCCTGCATCCCCAGTGAACCATATCTATTCGTTTGGGCCTATTGGTTCGTTGTGGCTTTCTCCCCTGCTGTCTAATCCAACTCACTTCAACATTCTCACATACCAGAGAAATTGCAGCAGAACAGAGACTTCTAAAATGTGTAGAAGAACATTTAAAGAACATTATTGTGCAAAACATAATTTAGAAAAAAAATTCTAAACCTTTTATATAGTTTTAATGAATGTTGTCATTCTTTTACCAAAAACAATGCAACACAAATATAACATGAATAAAGATAAGTATATTTTAAATAAATTGCATCATATAAGTAAAGTGAAAATTTATAAATTGTTTGAGCTGAAATGAAAAATGTAAAAACAGGAAAAACATTTCTTCCTGCTTCCCTGATGACTGATTCATTTGAATGGTTTTCCTTTGCTCAGTAAGTATTGTTCAGTAGAGAATGACTGCTTAAAAGTTTGCTTTTCTGTGTGTCTTATCTCTCTCCCTTTTTTTGAGCAGCGCTCAGACCCATTGCTCAGTGGAAACCGAGAACCGGAGAGAGAGAGAGCAGCTTTTTGAGAAATGTGAGAAACATTTAGGAAAGATTGGAACGCTCAAAGGTCTGTCCCATCCAACCAGTGACCAGATATGGAACAGTAAACACTAGCTAGTGCCTCAGCTAAACCATAGGTTAGTATTAAACAGGATAAAACGGGTTGGTTTTGTTGTTGGGCTGCACTTAGAACAGTTTTCAGATATCGGCTCCATTTTTCCCCTCTGACGGGCCTACGGTGGGATTGCAACTATTATTTTTAGTTTTGATAAATCTGGCGGATCACGGGTAGCTCAGCTCTGGTGAGCAAATCTCGAGTAAACTGAAACCTGGCAAGGGTAAGCTACGTTTAATTTTATGGGGTTTTTCTGCAGAAGGTTTTAAGCGCTGCTGTGGCCCAGAGGTTAGGTCCTTTTCTCATAATTGGTATGTAGGATTGATCTATCGGTTTATTGAATTAACACCTGTTAATACACTGCAGTGCATATTGTAATTAAATATATAAAAAAACACTTTATGCCTCTGGTAGGGTCACCCATGGCAAGCAGGTCGTAGGTGAGGGATCAGACAAAGAGCAGCCCACAGACTACTAATGATGAATAATACAAAATGAAACAGTGTTCCCTCGTCCAGACGTGGGTCAGTGGGGCCGTCCTCTGGAGCCAGGCCTAAAGATGCGGCACATCCACGAGCGCCTGGTAGTTGGGCTTTCACCCATGGAACCCAGTCAGGCGCAGCTCAAAGAGGAAACATGGGTTTCCTTCCCATGGGCTAACCACTTGTGGAAGGGGCCCAAAGGGGTCAGGTGGTAGCAGACGGCAGGGACCTTGGCGGTCTGATCCTCAGCTACAGAAGCTGGCTCTTGGTAGGTAGAATGTCACCTCTCTGGTGGGGAAGGTGTGTGAGGTTGAGAGGTTCCAGCTAATATAGTCGGACTCACCTCGATGCACGGCTCTGGCTCCTTGAGAGGAGCTGGACACTACCACTCTGGAGTTGCCCCCACTGAGAGGCTCTGAGAAGGGGTGGGCATACTAGTTGTCCCCCATCTTGGTGTCTGCACTTGGGGGTTTACCCCGATGATTGTCTTGGACACTCGGGTGAAAAGAGGGACGGAGCTTTCAACTGACCAGTACCTGGTGGAGGAGGATGCCCAAATGAAACGTGTAACCCTAAAGCCTTGTCCATTCCCAGCATGCGGAACGGAAGCTTTCCGGTTTCCGTACGGATTCCACACAGTCGGAGTATTCACACCGGTTGCAGTGCAGTGCAGCTCCGGATGCCACGTATGGATTGTCATGAAGTAAAAAATACACCTGAGCCTGACAGGAAGTGAGATGTGTTTCAACAAGACAAATCCAGTTTATTTCAAAATAAAACTCGTGTTGCCAGTTTTAGTTTTACTTTTAATGATGGGGATATCAGTTCACAGGGTATGATGTTTCGTGTTATTGTCAAATTTCTAATGATTTGGGGCTCTTGTGGGAGGAGATACCCGGAGACGTTCAACACCGCAGTGATGCAGGCTTAAATTCTGAACAGAAACAGATGATCAAGCAGGTCCAGCTGCTCACTGTCATCGTGTGAAATCTGCATTCTCTTTTTGCTTTTCCTTACCTGTGACACAGAGTTACAACTGTTTCATATTGCCTAACTGTACGGTTTGATCATCTTGGTTTCTGCCACTGAACTTTGATTTCCATGGATCAAGTGTTTCCATGTTAGTATTATCACCATAAAAAGCTGCTTAATTTAAACCAGATGGCTCATGGTGGCCGCTGCTGATGCCTAACTCAATCAATCAATCAATCAATCAATCAATCAATCAATCAAACTTTGTTTGGCACTTTTCATGTACAAAAAATACAGCTCAAAGTGCTTTACAGGTTAAAATCCCCTCATATAACCCATAATCCCATCATTTCCCCAAAAATATAAAAATAATAATGACTGTTTTACCCCCCCCCCCCCCCCCCCCAAAAAAAAATCCCACAACCCATTTCCTAAGGTACACACACACACACACACGAACAACAAATACACACCAAACTTTAAAAAAAATTAATAAACTAAATATCATAATTTCTCGACCGGGAAAGGGTGGCTTGCCAACTCCGGGTCAGGAGAGAGGTCCTACCTCAAGTGGAGGAGTTTAAGTATCTCGGGGTCTTGTTCACGAGTGAGGGTAGGAGGGATCGGGAGATCGACAGGCGGATTGGTTCAGCATCTGCAGTGATGCGGACGCTGAGCCGATCTGTCGTGGTGAAGAGGGAGCTGAGCCAGAAAGCCAGGCTCTCGATTTACCGGTCGATCTACGTCCCAATCCTCACCTATGGTCATGAGCTTTGGGTAATGACCGAAAGAACGAGATTGCGGATACAAGCGGCCGAAATGAGTTTCCTCCGTAGGGTGGCCGGGCTCAGCCTTAGAGATAGGGTGAGGAGCTCGGACATTCGTGAGGGACTCGGAGTAGAACCGCTGCTCCTCCGGATCGAAAGGAGTCAGTTGAGGTGGTTTGGGCATCTGGTCAGGATGCCTCCAGGAGGCCTCCCTGGGGAGGTTTTTCGGGCATGTCCTGCCGGCAGGAGGCCCCCGGGTCGACCCAGGACACGTTGGAGAGTTTACATCTCCAATCTGGTCCGGGAACGCCTTGGGGTCCTGCCGGAGGAGCTGGTGGAGGTGGCGGGGGAGAGGACGGTCTGGAGCTCCCTAGTTGTGATGCTGCCCCCACGACCCGGACCCGGATAAGCGGAGGAAGACGACGACGATCATAAGTAAACACTAGGCTGAGATCAGATGGGTTAGGTAACGAATAACACACCATCAGGTGAGCCATCTGCCTCGGTAGTCGATCGACGGAGGCAGCAAAGGCACCAGCCCAGAGCTCCCAGGGGGTTAGTGTGAAACCCCCACCACCGACTAAGCACTTTCCGAGGTGCGCATAGGCCACCACAGTCGACCACCACCCCCGAGGCAGAGGGCCCCACAGAGGAAAACACTGGCACGAGCAAACATGTAACATAAAAATTAACAAGAGCTAATATGGATGGTAAAATAACTAAAAAAGTGACTAAAAGATAGTCAAACACTAAGACATAAATGTCTAATTAAACTAAAATATAAATAATAAAATAAAAATAAAACAAGCTGTGCAGCTAAAAACATATATCTATTAAAAGCTATGGTAAAAAGGTGGGTCTTAAGCCTGCTCTTAAATCATGAACATTCTCCCTGAGGTCCTCTGGCAGCCTGTTCCAGAGACGAGGGCCATAAAATTGGAAGGACACCTTGCCATGGGTATGTGTCCTGACTTTTGGAATCACAAGGAGACGGCTGCCAGAGGAGCGCAGAGGCCGCCAGGGTTTGTAAGGTAAAAGCAGTTCCGAAAGATAAGAAGGCCCAAGACCATTAAGACACTATAAAAACCTTTAACCCTCTGATGCATGAATTATGAGATCTTCAACCATGATTTTTTAAACAATTTTTGCATTCATCTTTAGGTGTGAATGAAACTAATTTCAACAAATATCTTTTGCAACATTTTGTTAATTTACAAATAATTTATTACATGTCCACCTCAGTGGACAGTGTGCATTCTGAACATGAAATATGTTGGCGTGACTTACTGAAGTCCAAATAGAGGGGCTCACATGCAAAAAAGTCTTCAACAGCTGTGCTTAATAGCAAAAATAAAGAAATAACAATTTTGAGTACCTGTCCACTGTAGTGACCATTATGCATCAAAGGGTTAAGAGAACCTTAAAATCAATCCTGAAACATACTTGGAGCCAATGCAGCGATTCTAAAACTGGTGAAATGTGCTCCCGCCTCCTCGTCTTCGTCAGGACACGTGCTGCTGAGTTTTGTAAAAGTTGTAAGCCTGAGATGCTCTTTTTGGGAAGACCAGAAAGCAGGGCATTACAGTAGTCTATTCTACTGGTGATAAAAGCACGCATCAGCGTCTCCGTATTGGCCCGAGAGAGAATGGGGCGGACTCTGGCAATATTCTTTAAATGATAAAAACCTATTTTAGTAATGTTTATGTGTGGGATAAAAGTCAGCTCAGAGTCTAAAGTCACACCCAGGTTCTTCACTTGTTCAGAAGGATTAAAAGACACTGATTGTATTTTTGGTAAACATGCTGGGTGCAGGCTTCTCTGACTAATGCTGTTAAGTCTGTCTACCAAGATCAAGTTTGGTATAGTTTGTGAAGGATAAAAGTAACATCAGTGCTCCTTCTTTCAGCTATTTTTAAATCTTTTTTTGTTATAATCAAGTCCATTTTTTTTACTCGAATTCAAGTGTAATGAAGTCAATAAGAGGGTAAATTGGACTAAATAAAATGCTTAAGAGCTATTCATGTCGCGTGCACATCCCATTTGTCGGTCCCGTTAAAACCCAGTTCCGTTAGAACTTATGAGACTGTGCATCTTTCAGGGTTCGGTGGGGATGTCGGTGAGTTTTATCGTACTAGACCCTGGTATGGACTCCCTAAGTTTAGAATCAGTCTTCTATTTTAAGGTGAAATGATATGCAAGACTTGTCCCTTTGTAATAGCCCACTTCTTTTTAATCAATCCCGTTATCTATTGGTTTAGATACTAGGGACAAAGCCCGGCGGGAGGCCAGCCTGCTGGCAATTATTTGGGTTATTTGGATTTATTGCGCCCCTGTCAGCTTATGTGGGTGGTTGGTAACTATAAAATGATTCTTGTTAGTTGATCAGACTAACATAGATTTATCAATTTATCTAATTAATCCAACCTCCCAGTGCTGAAAGAGACTTTTTCACACTTGCAATCAGAGCCAAAAATTAACCTCTAATGTTTTGGTTTTATCATCCTTAAGACACCTCGTTTTTCGCGGGAGAGGAAGGAGACAAGCTCCTTTTATCTTAAGGTTTCTTTATATTAATCTGTCACAAACCGTAAAGTAAGTCCTGATAATTCAGGAACCTATGATTAATGTGCTTACCTCTGCTCTATGGCCAGGGCTCCCACCTTTAAGCTTTAAAAAGAACCTGAAAGAATCAGGAATGTGAATCTCTTTCCAAAAAGTTTATTACAAGATTAAAAAATACAAAAATGAGTAGATATAAGTTTAACCACTTCCCCCAAGGAGAAATTAGTCCTAATGATTAATTAAGAAATAAGGAGTTGATTTACACCAACTCTGTCTTCGAGCTACGGCTCCTTCTGTCTCTGTCGACTGCCCCAAAACTCTCTCTTCTGCTTCTCTCCAAAAACTGACCTGTCGTCCTCCGTCCCCCGTCCAGAGGACGGATGACCTCTCCAAATCTGCTCTGTCTCTCTCTGTCGTCTGCCCCAACTGTTGTGTCCCAGCTCTGCTCAGAGCTGCTCTTTTATACCCTCCCTGGGCCAGCTTAGACGAGGTAAAAGTCACATATATCATTATCTCATGACAGTAAGGTCATGGGGTCATTTACCAGATACACACTTTTTAGCTCAACACAAGACATTTGATATCATTTTCACTACATGCAGCATTCTTCAGTTTCCCTCCAACATTCCTGACGAGGGCTTCTTGATCCGATGAGCTGTTTTTCACTCTGTTCCAGTCCTTCTTTTCCCGCTCCTGCCAGAGGTTGGGTCAGCCTCCTGACCTTTTGCCCAGTTCTGTCCTCTTGTCCCTGCGACCCTTCTGTGACCCTCATCTTGGATGCTTGTTGTGCAGTCAGGCTCCTGTCTTCTGGCTGATTTTACTCGCATAAGCCAGTTCAGTGTGTTTCAGTGTGGGTCCAATCTTATCTCTGTGGCCCACCTTTTGACCCCATTTCTTGCCACTGTCTTTGGCATGTGGGGACTGGCAACATTCATTTTTATTGTCATTACTTGTGACCCATAGCTGTGATAATCTATTAATTATAGAATATCACCTGCTTGGTCTTTAAGATGATTAGGCAGAAGATTCTAAGATTCTTTGTTTATTCAGGGACTTCGTTTAGGATTTAAGAACCAGTCAGGTTTGCAAACAAATAATAATTTATTTTACAAACAATTTAAGACTTGACCAATGGTGTTAGCTCTTATTTACTGTGAGTGGATGCGAACTAAGAGATGGGTGTCTGGAACTAGGTGTGAATATAATATTTCAGAGTCGGTACCATGAGAAAGCGGAATCCTGGACGGAGGAAATTTGGTTTGCAAGTAAGCTACAAGCTGTTATTTATCAAACTGCATACAGACGCTATCTGCGTGTCTACGTTACCCATAGAGGCACCCTCTTGACGGATCCGAAAGTCAGAGGGGGTCGGATGACCGCTGGGACCGGAGGGCTGTAGAGTACCGAGTTACCGTCCTTTCAGTCCTAGAGATGTGTCTCGGGTCACGCCAGATGGATGGAAGCCATGTGTCTTGGACTCTTAAGGAGTCTAAACAAATCAGCTGAGGGCAGGAAGGCTTATTATGATCAGAAGGCCTCACATTCTGAACTCAACGTGGGTGATGAGGCCTGGTTCTACATCTTTGCTCCTCATTCCGGTCACACAAAAAAAAACCTCTGATAAACTGGCTAAGAAACTTTTGCCAAAGTGGTCAGGTCCATACCTGATAACTGAAAAACTCTCTCCTGTCATGTGATCAAGATCGTCTCGTCTCGTCGTCTCGTCTTCCTCCGCTTATCCGGGTCCGGGTCGCGGGGGCAGCATCCCAACTAGGGAGCTCCAGGCCGTCCTCTCCCCGGCCTTGTCCACCAGCTCCTCCGGCAGGACCCCAAGGCGTTCCTGGACCAGATTGGAGATGTAACCTCTCCAACGTGTCCTGGGTCGACCCGGGGGCCTTCTGCCGGCAGGACGTGCCCGAAACACCTCCCCGGGGAGGCGTCCAGGAGGCATCCTGACCAGATGCCCAAACCACCTCAACTGGCTCCTTTCGATCCGGAGGAGCAGCGGTTCTACTCCGAGTCCCTCACGAATGTCCGAGCTCCTCACCCTATCTCTAAGGCTGAGCCCGGCCACCCTACGGAGGAAACTCATTTCGGCCGCTTGTATCCGCGATCTCGTTCTTTCGGTCATTACCCAAAGCTCATGACCATAGGTGAGGATTGGGACGTAGATCGACCGGTAAATCGAGAGCCTGGCTTTCTGGCTCAGCTCCCTCTTCCCCACGACAGATCGGCTCAGCGTCCGCATCACTGCAGACGCCGAACCAATCCGCCTGTCGATCTCCCGATCCCTCCTACCCTCACTCGTGAACAAGACCCCGAGATACTTAAACTCCTCCACTTGAGGTAGGACCTCTCCCCCGACCCGGAGGTGGCAAGCCACCCTTTTCCGGTCGAGAACCATGGTCTCAGATTTGGAGGTGCTGATCCTCATCCCAGCCGCTTCACATTCGGCCGCGAACCTACCCAGCAAGAGCTGAAGGTCAGAGCTGGATGAAGCTAGGAGGACCACATCATCCGCAAAAAGCAGAGACGAGATTCTCCTGCCACCAAACTCGACACACTCCACACCACGGCTGCGTCTAGAAATTCTGTCCATAAAAGTGATGAACAGAACCGGTGACAAAGGGCAGCCCTGGCGGAGTCCAACCCTCACTGGGAAAAGGTCCGACTTACTACCGGCTATGCGGACCAAACTCACGCTCCTCTGGTAAAGGGACTGAATGGCCCTTAACAGAAAGCCACCCACCCCATACTCCTGGAGCGTCCCCCACAGGGTGCCCCTGGGGACACGGTCATAAGCCTTCTCCAAATCCACAAAGCACATGTGGATTGGTTGGGCAAACTCCCATGCCCCCTCCATCACCCTTGCAAGGGTATAGAGCTGGTCCACAGTTCCACGGCCAGGACGAAAACCACATTGCTCCTCCTCTATCTGAGATTCAACTATCGATCGGACCCTCCTCTCCAGTACCTTGGAGTAGACCTTTCCAGGGAGGCTGAGGAGTGTGATCCCCCTATAGTTGGAACACACCCTCAGGTCATCCTTCTTAAAGATGGGGACCACCACCCCGGTCTGCCACTCCCTAGGAACTGCCCCCGATGACCACGCAATGTTGTAGAGACGTGTCAACCATGACAGCCCTACAACATCCATAGCCTTGAGATACCCAGGACGAACCTCATCCGCCCCCGGGGCTCCGCCGCTGTGTAGTTGTTTGACTACCTCAGCAACTTCTGCCCCCGAGATCGGACAGTCCATCCCCAGGCCTCCCAGCTCTGGTTCCTCCTCGGAATGCGCATTGGTGGGATTGAGGAGCTCCTCAAAGTATTCCTTCCACCGTCCGACTATAGCCTCAGTTGACGTCAGCAGCTCCCCATCCCCACTGTAAACAGTGTGAGCGAGTTGCTGCCTTCCTCTCCTGAGGCGCCGGACAGTTTGCCAGAACCTCTTTGGAGCCGATCGATAGTCTTTCTCCATGGCCTCACCAAACTCCTCCCACGCCCGAGATTTTGCCTCGGCAACTGCCACTGCTGCACCCCGCTTGGCTATCCGGTACCTGTCGGCTGCCTCCGGAGACCCACAGACCAGCCACGCCCTGTAGGCCTCCTTCTTCAGCCTGACGGCTCCCCGAACCTCTGGTGTCCACCAGCGGGTACGGGGGTTGCCACCACGACTGGCACCGGCCACCTTACGACCACAGCTAGCAACAGCCGCCTCGACAATCGCAGAGTGGAACAAGGCCCACTCGGACTCAATGTCTCCCACTGCTCTCGGGACGTGGTCAAAGCTCTGCCGGAGGTGGGAGTTGAAGACCGTCTTGACAGGTTCTTCTGCCAGGCGTTCCCAGCAGACCCTCACTATGCGTTTGGGTCTGCCAGGTCTACGCGGCATGTTCCCTTGCCATCTGATCCAACTCACCACCAGGTGGTGATCAGTTGACAGCTCCGCCCCTCTCTTCACTCGGGTGTCCAAAACATACGGCCGCAGGTCAGATGATACGACTACAAAATCTATCATCGACCTGTGACCTAGGCTGCCCTGGTACCAAGTGTACCGGTGGGCATCCTTATGTTCGAACATGGTGTTCGTTATGGCCAAACTGCGGCTTGCACAGAAGTCCAATAACAAAACACCGCTCGAGTTCTGATCAGGTGGGCCGTTCCTCCCAATCACACCCCTCCAGGTCAAGCTGTCATTGCCCACGTGAGCATTGAAGTCCCCCAGCAGGACAATGGAGTCCCCTGATGGAGCACTATCTAGCACTCGTCCCAGGGACTCCAAAAAGGGTGGGTACTCTGAACTGATATTTGGCCCATAAGCACAAACAACAGTCAGGACCCATTCCCCGACCCGAAGGCGCAAGGAAGCTACCCTCTTGTCCCCCGGGGTAAACCCCAACAAACAGGCAGAGAGTCTCTGGGCTAACAAAAAGCCAACCCCAGCCCTCCGCCTCTCACCCGGAGCAACTCCAGCAAAGTAGAGTGTCCAACCCCTCTCCAGGTCTCGGGTTCCAGAGCCAATGCAATGTGTCGAGGTGAGTCCGACTATATCTAGCCGGTACCGCTCAACCTCTGCCACAAGCTCCGGCTCCTTCCCCGCCAGCGAGGTGACATTCCATGTCCCAAAAACTAGTTTTCTTGTCCGGGGATTGGACCGCCAAGGCTCCCGCCTTGGTCTGCCACCCGATTCACATTGCACCGGACCCTTCATGTTCCTCCTGCGGGTGGTGGGTCCACAGTTGGACGAGCCCATGTATCCGGTTCGGGCTGGGCCCGGCCGGGCCCCATGGGCGAAAGCTCGGCCACCAGGCGCTCGCTCACGGGCCCCAACCCCAGGCCTGGCTCCAGGGTGGGACCCCGGTAACCCTCCGGGCCGGGTACTCCGACTCTTCGTTTTAACCGCCATGAAAGATCCTTCGAACCGTTCTTTGTCTCACCCTTCACCTAAGACCAATTTGTCATGGGAGACCCTACCAGGGGCACTAAGTGCCCCAGACAACATAGCTCCTAGGATCATTAGGGCACTCAAACTCCTCCACCACAATAAGGTGACGGTTCAAGGAGGAGGTGATCAAGATCACCAAAGGAAACAAAGACCCCATCTATAAGTGGGTCCACAGGAACCAAATCAAACTGCACATGGGTTCCAATGATCTGCACGATATTACAACCCGAGACTCTGATGACCTCACATCGAACCAAAAGGGGAGTGAATAACTGTCACCTGTCCCATATTTTCTGTTTCAGGTAACACAAGTCTGTTTGTGTTTGTGTGTATGCATGGTTGTATTTCCTGTCTATACATGACGTGTAGACTTGGAGTGACTTGGAATGGTCAAGCTGTGGGTTCCTGGAGTCCTGTATAAGTTAAGTCTTAACGGTAAAAGGGACTATTCCACAAACTGTTATTTTTATCCAAATTCCATTTTTATTTTTATCTACTAATCTATAATTCCTTATGGGTACATTCACATAAAGGTTTGATTACTATCAACACTGATTTACATTTTTAGTGTTTTTTATTCTTTCAGTTGCTGGTAGTTCTGCTATTATTAATTCTTTTAGAAAGATGTTCACAGATACATTTCTGCATAATTTTATTGCAGCCTGATGCCTTTCGCTGCTGTGGATCGGGGCGCATCACCTGTTTTGTCCTCGGTGACGCATAACTGATGTGGCCGGCGAGCACTCCGCTGTTTTTGTGGTCGGTAGATCTTTTAGAACTGTAGTTCAAAGGCAACTCATGAGGTGAATATATATGAAGGCAGGTAGCAGTTTTTCTTTAGGACTGAGAGGAGATGCAGGAAGATAATAAACAGACAGGACAGAAAAATTGTCAAATAAAAACAAGTTAGTTTTTGTACCTGGTGGTTGCAACAAACAGACACCACTGAAGGTAATCAGAAGTGAGGAATAGAAAATGAAATAATTATTTTAATGTTTAGAGCAGCAGGAAAGGCTGCAGGCGCATCAGTGAGATTGCGGCCGCTGCTCAGGGGGAGGGGGGAGAGGGCTGAAGCAGGCAGTAAAGATGCAAAAACTACCGTTGTTAAAGAGCAAGTCACCCCCTACCAGATTCTTACTCAACTCCCACTTCCTGTTTGAAAAATACAACAAATGCTGTTGCCTAGCAGACCGAGAGGGTGGAGCCGCTAACAAATACACACACTCATGACATTGTGACATCATAATGTACCATCTAACATCATAGTGTACCTCTTAGCCAATAGCGATGGCAGATTTAAATTCAAATGCAGTGCTGAGTTTTTACCTGACGACGGTGTAACACTGACAGTTTTAGGCAGAATATTAACATTTTAACTAAGATGCACTTAAATGCCGAATTATTGACTACATGTGTCTGCAGCATGATCAGACATTCATTTATATGGTTTATCATAAAAAAATGTTGATTTGGAGTGACTTGCTCTTTAAAAGAAATGTGTGTTAACTTAGAAAATGTGGGTGCATTTTTAAATACTTGTCAACATT
Source organism: Nothobranchius furzeri (assembly GCF_043380555.1). Lineage (NCBI taxonomy): Eukaryota > Metazoa > Chordata > Actinopteri > Cyprinodontiformes > Nothobranchiidae > Nothobranchius > Nothobranchius furzeri. The sequence goes on from NC_091757.1 coordinate 26,646,221, forward strand.
TTTCTCCCACGTTAAGACTGCTGCACAAAAAAAAAAAAAAAAAATGCCGCTTGCATGGGCCCCCTTGTGGCTGCGGGCCCCTGGGTCTGTGCCCAGTTTGCCCATATTATAATCCGGCCTTGATCCTTACGTAGCATTGGCAGTCTGGACACCTTTAAAAACAGCTGAAGACCCATTAATTTAAAGCAGCTTTTACCTAAATCTTATGTTTTCTTATTTTTAACTCAAATTTGTAATCATCTTTTATTTGTTTTATGATATTTTATAATTTTATGACTTAATTTTTCTGATTTAAATAGATTTCTGTGTTAAGATCATTATGATTTTATGACTTTATGATTTGTTTTGTTTTCATTTTGATCTATGTGAAGCACTTTGTGATTCTCTGTGATGAGTGCTATTTAAAGAAAATTTACTTATTTACAATATTTTTTAAATCACTTTTAAAATATTTGTTTTCGTTCTTGTGAAGCACCTCCTGATTTTTATATATAATATAATTTCTTCTTCTTTTTCTTTTTCTTCTTCTTCTTCTTCTTCTTCTTCTTCTTCTTCTTCTTCTTCTTCTTCTGTAAGCGGTTAAACAAAGAGTATAAACATAAAGTTAAATACAATGTAAATGTGTTAAATGATTATTTTTTTCATGTTGCATTTTTATTTGAGTGAATAGGAATCTGTGTAGTCATTTAGCAAGCACGATTTTTCTGGGGTTGATTGGAAGTACCTTTCTTCTCCACAGGGGGGCTCTCTCTCGTTGCATTTAACCACAGCAAGAAACATGCTACTGAAACCCCCCATGGTGATTCTCCTGTAATCATGAAAAAGTGTATATATTTGCAAACTGTACATTGTTACGACATTTTATAGGAAATCCTTCATTTTCTGTTGGTTTTAGAAGCTTTTTTATTTTTATGAGTTATTAGGTCTAACTTTGTCTGCTTCAGCTGTGTACTAGATAACGGTTAAAATATGGGTTGTTTATTTAGAGGGAAAACATGTTCAAAGGCCAATATTCCACAGTTCATATTAATCCAGGAACATCATTTTCAAGAGGGATCAGAAATTATTTTGATTTTATTTAAGATTTGCCTGTGCGTAAAGTTGTAATTCATTTAGAATTATTAGGGACTCTCCATTAGTAGCAGTTTTTAAAATGAGGCTGAAAACCTATTTTTATGATCTGGCTTTTAATTCTGTGGGTTAGCAATTGTTAAAGTTTTATATTTTGTAATTCTCATTTGTGGTTTTAATTATGTCTGTAGGGTTATATGTTTCATTGTTTTACTCTTTTGTTGTACATCACCCTGCAATTTCATCTTTGTCTGGGTCACTCTTAAATGATCTTGCTCTAACTTGTTAGCACATCCAAAGCAGTAACAAAATGTCTACATATTTAGTTACATTTGGATGAGTTTTACTTGGAGCTTGCTAAATTAAGTCTTTCAGTCTTTGCAGCTCGATCGTATGTCAGCAGAGAATCCACACCATTCAAAAAAAGCATCAGAGACAACAAAAATGCATAAAAGCCAATAAAACGCCAATAAAAACCAGTAAAAAGCAAGGCACCAGTGCATAAAGAGGACGAGCAGCTCGCAGCGTGCACCCGCGCGAGCGCCATCTTACTCTCAACTACTTGTTAGACCTGACAGCAGCCTTCGACACAGTTGACCACGCGATTCTACTCGATCGCTTGGAACGATGGGTTGGGATCAAAGGGTCAGCTCTGGATTGGTTTAGATCGTATCTCCACAACAGGACATTCTGTGTTAAAATGGGTGATGTTTTTTCTTCTTGGGAGGGGCTCCACTGGGGGGTCCCGCAGGAATCGATCCTTGGTCCTCTTTTGTTTTCCATTTATCTGCCACCTCTGGGGTCAATCTTTCGTAAACATGGCCTATCATCCCATCTGTATGCTGAAGATTGCCAGATTTACTCTCCATTGTGTCAGGAGAAAGGTCTCTCTATCCAGTCCTTTGTGTCCTGTATTAATGAGGTGAAGTCTTGGCTAATGGCCAACTATCTACATCTGAATGAGGGAAAGACAGAGCTCATTGTTTTTCACCCCAACAGCAGGAATGTAGCATACCCCCCCCCCCCCCCCCCCGAATGAAGGATGACACTTTACTGATGAAGTTTTGGATTTAATGACGATGACCCTCAATTTCACCGTAAGAGCTGGAGATGTGTACAAAAGAAACCATGTAAATTGATCCATACTCTTACATCAATACAACTGTTATTAACAGTTTACAACAGTTTACAACATACACCATAAATTACAATTTCCTTAGCTTTATAAGATAAATCAATGCATTTGGATCTAACCATTTTATAACAAAAAATATTTAAAACATACGTACATTAAGATAATAAATTTACCTTGTGCCTCTATCAAGGGGGCTGCTAATAGCAAAATCCATGTTAGATCTCCGTCAAAGCTGCTTTGGCCGTTTTATCGCTGTTAAGCTAGCTTGCATTAACTGTTAGAACAGGAAATAGACCCTTCAAAATAAAAGCATTTCATTCGAACAGGAAGTTGATAAAAATGGATTATAAATAAAGGCAAGTTGTGCCAAATTAAAATACAAGCAAAAGAAGATGTCATTTTAGGGTTAGTTGCAAGGAATGTGGATCGTTATGTTGATCTTGGCCCTCTTTCTCCCTACTCAAAACCAGTTGTTACCAGTTTGGGGGTTGAAAATTGATGCTGGACTTAAATTTGATGCTCACATTAACTCTGTGATCCGGTCCAGTTTCTTTCACCTGAGACGCCTTGCAAAAATCAAGCCCATGCTGTCAAGAGCCCACCTGGAGCGGGTACTCCATGCTTTTGTAATTTCTAGGCTTGATTACTGCAACTCTCTATATGCAGGGTTGTGTCAGTCATCACTGCGCCGCCTTCAGGTTGTGCAGAACAGCGCAGCCAGGTTCCTGACTGGGACCAAGAAACGGGACCACATCAGTCCGGTTCTGACCTCCCTGCACCGGCTTCCGGTTTGCTATCGTTCACAATTCAGACTCCTCGTCTTTGTTTTTAATTTCTTCCAGGGTGATGCTCCCCCCTATCTGGCCACGCTCCTGGACAGACATTCCCCATCACGCGCTCTGCGCTCCTCTGACCAAGGCCTGCTCGTTGTCCCTCGTTCTAGGTGTCGTTCTCGCGGGGACCGGGCTTTCTCAGTCCTAGCACCGTCACTCTGGAACCAGTTGCCACCCTCAGTTAGGCTGTCCCCATCTCTGCCAGTCTTTAAGTGTCGCCTAAAAACACACCTCCTCAGCTTGGCGTTTCCTGAACATGTTTGAATTTGTCCCTCTTTTGTGTTGAATTTATCTCACAGTTTTCATTGGTTCACTCTATCCATTGTCTTACACATTTGTCTTCTACTAGAATGTTTCACCTTTTTATGTAATTTGTATTTTGTAATTTGAAATGCTTTTATTTTTGAATTGCTTTTATTTTTGATTTGTACTTCTACTGTACCATGTTCAGCGCCTTGGGCTTCCTGACAGGGTTGCGGAAGGCGCTTTATAAATAAAGCTTTGATTGATTGATTGATTGTTCAATGGTCCTCTAGGGACATGTCAATCTTCAATAATGAAATCAGTTTGCTCTTTGTTTACATCTGCAGCCCTTCTCGTGCAGAAAAAAAAAACGACGTGGTAACGTGTTTTCCTGCGTGGTTCCTCACAGGTTAAAGCGGATGCGGCAGATTTTGGACCAACATCAAGAGAGACACCCAGGTTAATTTCTGCAACAAGAGCAGCTGTGCTATTTTCAAACATTTTGTCAATTCATGAGCATTCCATCAGAAAACTGTTGAAATGGAGGTTCCAAGATAGCGGCTTTGTCCATTTGGGCAGTTCTTTGCTTTTCTTTTGGGTGCCGTTTCACCATTGTTTGTGCATATGGTACAAATAATGGTGAAACGTTTGTGTGTGTGTGTGTGTGTGTGTGTGTGTGTGTGTGTGTGTGTGTGTGTGTGTGTGTGTGTGTGTTACGCGAGCGTAGTCTGGATTACAAGGAATGCACATTCTTCATAAACATTCCATCACAGGTCTGTGTAATGATAATAGAGGGTAAATTGGATTAAGTAAATTGCTTGAAAAGCTATTTATATTATTACCACTGCTTGTGACCAAAAAGTAGTGATACTCTATTTAACTATTAACTATTAACTGACTAATTACCCAAAGCCATCTGGTTTTAAATAATTGATATTATGGTTTGGCCAGCCAGTCAGGGGCTGACAAGTTTGAGAGATGTTACCAAGCATCGCAGAGACACGCCCTCTGTGATGGAGACTCCGAATCTAGGCAAAAGTTTAACTTATGTGTCATGCGTTTTTAACTTAACTTTACTTGTGAGTGCAAATGTTATGATCTTGTCAAATAAACACACTAGAACAATCATTGAGCACAGATGAATGAACATTTCATTATTTATAATTATAAATGGCAATATTTAATGATTATCTTTAATTATAAAATCTTCTTTTCTTCTTCATCTGGGAATAAAGATGAGAATTAAAAAGAGAGATCATATCTCTTCTGTCTTAGCTTCCCTACATTGGCTACCTGTTAAATTCAGAATAGATTTTAAGATCCTTCTTCTCACATATAAAGCTCTTAATAATCAAGGTCCATCATACATCAGTGATCTGATTGTTCCATATGTTCCTAACCGAGCACTTCGCTCTCAGACTGCAGGTCTACTGGTGGTTCCAAGAATATCTAAACTTAGGATGGGAGAAAGATCTTTTAGTTATCAGGCTCCTCTCCTGTGGAACCAGCTCCCAGCTTTAGTCCGTGGGGCAGACACTTTGTCTACTTTTAAGAATAGGCTTAAAACATTTTTATTTGATAGGGCCTATGGTTAAAATCTGATGTTAGCCTGAATCTGGACAAGTGGGGGAGTACAGGGAGGTGGAGTGTACAGTCAGTAAAGACGGCTCTCCCTTGCCCTGCCTCCAACATGCCTCCATCTAAAAAGGATAGATTATCCAGAGTTATCTCTGTAGTTATGCTGCTATAGGCTTAGACTGCTGGAGGACACACTGACCACTTTTCACACTCTACTACTTTCTTCTACAGTCTGCTCTTTAACTGTACTATTTTGTGCAATTTCAGCTGTTAACTTTATTTTCTCTGTAAGTGTTTTTCTCCCCAGAAGAAGCTACAATGACGTTCTGCTGAGCTGTGGTGGCCTCATGGAGGGGGCCATCGACTAGCACACTGCTGCTAACCACTAATACATTCTCTCTCTCCTGATAATAACTTTCTGTTTTTGTTGACTTTTGATGTGCTACTACTAGTTTATCCATTTAATTATAGATCCACTAGGATAAATACAATAAAATTTATCTTTCGCCAAATACAATATTTACTAAGACATCACAATATAACTATAGACACATTACGTGTGTGTGTGTGTGTGTGTGTGTGTGTGTCTGCCTGCTCTGTCTTCTCGATCCCCAGTGAGTCGTGGAGGATGGCTGCTTATACTGAGCCAGGATTCTCTGGAGGTTTCTTCCTGTTAAAAGGGAGTTTTCCTCTCCACTGTCGCTGCATGCTTGCTTAGTATGAGGATTGCTAGTCAGTGACTTGATGCAATTTGCTGGGTTCCTTAAATAGGAAACATTATTTCTGATTGGCTTAATGAACTGACCTGAATTGGAATGTTTATTATGTGAAGTGCCTTGAGACGACTCTTGTCGTGATTTGGCGCTATTAAAAAAAAGAAAAGAATAAAGTAGTTTATTTTAAATAGTTCCTCTGTGATAGACCTTGGAGGAGAAAATGTTTACTGTTTATCATTTATTATCTCTGCAGTCCAGCTGGTGTGAGGAAGTAGGCTCTGATTAAAGGGACTACACGCAGACTTCGAGTCTCCTGTGAGGGGAAAAGATTGTAGGAAGTGTCATAGCCAAGGTAAGTTGACCTGGCTGTGCATTTGACCTGTGGGAACTCAAAATCAGGCCATTTTGTGATGTTACATCTGAATCCTGGAAGTCTTGGAGAAAAGATCACAGAAGAGTAACAAAGTCGCTGACTTTCATCTGCAACACAGTCACGTTGAGATATCTTCACATTGTGTCGGTTACCTCTGAGGAAAGCATTCACTTTCTGGCAGAAGTTTTCACTTTTTTCCCCAGAAGTTATCTCTAGGTGAACTTTGATGCAGCTGCATCCTCGTGCTACAGTAGCAGCTGGTGTTTTAATAGTTTTTCTTTGCACACTAACAGTGTTCTCATCAGACAGAGTGAAGTCAGCATATGGTACTTAATACCGATTAGCATGAGCTGGGCTAATGGGTGGTGTTCCAATAACATTCCACAGCAGGATTTAACATGGCTAGAGTCCCCACAGTGAGTCATATTAGGAGCATTGGGCAGTATCAAAAGCCTCCTTTTGCGCTATAGACTAAAATCTGACAGATTCGGTCGACATCTCAATATTTTCTCAAGTGGATTTTTTTGTTTGTTTACATTCAATCAGGACTGAATCCTTCCTGGCTCCACTGAAGGAGAAGACACCAACAGAACTTCTTTTCCACTCTTTGTATCTGTCTCTGGTCTTAATTAGCCGATGTACCAGAATTGAGTTGTGCTGTTTGTCGGGCTCTAATAATTTATTTTGAACCTGGACAAACTCCCTATGTTATGGTTGCGTACTGATCTTTTACTCCAGGGGTCATTAACTACAGTTGTTCAGAATATACTATTTTCTCTGGAGACACAGTGATAGCCCGGTGCTCTCGTACAACAAAACCAAATTTAAAAGGATTTATTTAGCTTGATCTGTTTTAAACTTATTTGCTACTGCACCAAGCTTCTGGGGGCCACAGCAATATTTTGGGTCTCTGTCTACTGCGGTCACCTGTTTGTCATAGTTTGTGAAGAAGGCTAATAGGAGAAACACCTGACAGTTGTGTACGTGAAAATGACTCTCTCAGAAGTCATCAGGTGTAAAGGTGTTGCTGAAAACTGCAGCCTTAATGATGAATAGATGCATAGACAGGGTGTGAACTATGGGGGAGCTAGGGGGAGCACAGATCCCTTGAAAGAGTGATGGGCTGTCTCGAAAACCTTCATCTGATACGCCTGTGGGGAGTCCGAGAAATTATCTGTCCCCCCCCCCCCGCTCTCATGGGGTTTTAAGTCGGCGGTACTGATGAATCCCACTCCCCCTACCCCCCGGCTCTTACAGCATCCCCACTGGGCTCCCCCTAATTTGAGCCCTGCTCATAGGTATGCATTCATATTGCTATATTTCAGAAATGCTGTACCTGTTTGCCTCATTTGGCACAAAATGTAGCTGTTGCTAAAGACTATAACCTGAGACGTAACCACTGCAGGAACCATGCAAGCTTCAAGGAGTCGTATCCGAAGCAGTCAGAAGCCTGGCAGGAGAAATTGCTAGTTTGAAACCTCAATCTTCCCGTGCCAGTGGAATTACCCAAACTTTAACCGAACAAGGGAAGGCAACACGTGTGTCTCTGCAGGCTGCCTCAAGGCAAATCAAGCCAGTTACTGATGCTGAGGTTTTTATGAGCAAGTCACCCCCTTAGAAACAATATAAATGAGTGTCTAGTGCTGTAGACCAGTGGTTCCCAAGCTTTCCAGCTTCAGACCCACAAAATAACAATTGTTAGAATGTGTGAACCTAGAAATCTTTGACTGGACAATACACACATGCTTAAAAACTATAAAGGGCATAAAGAAAACCACATCAGGTCATATTCAATTATATCCATTTATAAAAATGTATTTACATTTATGAAACAACAATGCAAGAAATATAGCTTTTTAGTTTTATTTAGATTTTTTTAATCAGCTCTAGACCCCTGTGTAAAACTTGGTGACCCACATTAGGGTTCACACTAAAAACATCTGGGTCAGAAATAACCCAATCTGGGCTTTTTTATAACTCATATGCTGGGTTGTTGTAGCACCAGCCCAGCAGGATGGGTTGGTCCATTTAACTCAACCGCTGAGTTAAAATATACAACCCAAATGTTGGGTTAAATGAACCAAAACCTTGGGTTGTTGTGCTTCATCAAATCAACAAATATGCCAAATTAATTAGAACACATTACAGTACTATGAAAAATTGCAACCTACGTGTGGTAAACTGTTCCAACTTCAGTCCTATAAGGAGATCCATTCTGGATCTGGAAACAAGCGAACACTTGGACAATACTGGAACTTTACAATGCCCCACCTCGAAGTTTATTATAACAAAAACATGAACAGTGAAAATAGTCAAACCAAAAAACTTAGATGTAAAACATTTCATGATGAGGTGTGGTCTGAACCCAAACACAGGTGAATGAGGACTCTCCAGGAGGCAGTATGGATGTTTTTAAAGAATTTACTTTGAAATCACTGAGGCAGGGCTTGAGAAAGAACAAGCAGAGAAACTCAACAGTGAACAAAAACAGGCACACCAGCAACAATCACAGCAGGGTGTAAATACACCAGGGTAATCAGGGAAACAGGCGGGTGGGGTAACAGGGGACAAGTAAAGTCAATTAAATCTAAAGAGACACAACATAGCTGAGAAGCAATAATCACGTTATAAGCTTCCCATGTTTGCTAACCAGCTAAGTAGCTGGTTTAGCTGGCAGCCCTGATACAAGGATATTAATTTAATCGCTAATGCAACACAGATATTATAAATTAAAAAATTGTAATTACAGTTCTTTTATTATAGATTGACCTCACCACAAGGATGATCACTCAGGTTCTCGTGGTGCTTTTCACATGTGCAGAGTACTGCCTTGGTGCCTGGCGAGTGTCTAGATTTGTGGCGTAGAACGTGCCAACGCGATGAGGCAGGGCGCGCGCCAACCCCCCAACCAAGCTTTGGAAACAAACTTGATGTTTTCCATGCAAGATGGCATTTACTGCCGTGGCTGACAGCATGGCCTCTGAGAGCATGAAGAAACTTACCACAAAGCTGAGGGACAAATCCTCAGCACGATTAAATTACTTTGATATTTCCAGGTAAATCATTGGATTTATGCACGACCTCTCTATCATCAGCCCAGGTGAACTCTCTATAAACACGAGATGCTCCTGGATGAGGCGGCTATTCAGTGTGAACTGATGGACCTCCAGGCTGCTGGTAACATCAAAGCGACTCTCCATGGTGCTGGAAGTTTCATCGTCTTTTCGGTGATTTATCCAGAAAAGTACGACATAAGGAAAATATTGGCCATGTATGTGTTCACTATGTTCAGGTCAAAATACACCTGTGAAGCTGTATTTTTACCAACAAACTTGGTCTTTATCTAAGTTATCTTTAAATTTTCACGTTGTTTCTGTCTGCAAAAATATATTCATCACGAAAAAAAAGGGCAAAAATATTTTGTCAACAAAACTTACCCTGCTGTGGAGATTCAATCACCAGCTCGCAAGTCAGAGAGAGTGGGTGTTGGTGTTTACAGTCCAAAGAAGGAGTGTGCAGGTTACAAGGGTACACATTTGTAACCACAGTTGAAGATACAATATGGTGCCTTTGGGGGTACCACCCAGTAACAATAAAATACCCCTAATGGTCCAATTCTGAACTTTTTTTCTGAGTGTGAAGGGCTCAGCTAATAACCTGAAGAGGATATGCATCTGAGAGAGCAACACGCATGCATGATGCAAAAAACACGTAGGGGATGTTTTTGATGAAGAGATGATAATATAACATGGTCAAAAGGTGGATTTTACATGATGTGTAGGGCCATTGAAGGTTTGGATGCACTCGTTTAATCAACCATCTACAGTGGTCCCTTGCAGGAATAAATGCCTTCTGAGTTGTACTCTGGGAAAAAAGCACCAGTGCACCTGTTTCTGTCATGAGCCGGGGTGAGTACTCCTCATTCACCTTACCATCTTTGAGTCTCTTGCCAGGAGAGGGAGCGCCCAGCTGTCCCTGATCAGCAATCAGCGGGGTCTTTCCTACTTAAGGTGGATGGAGGACACAATCCAACGCCGGAGAATCAGAGGTAATGAAGGAGTCGATAAGTTGGCTAAGGAAGCAACAATAAATGCATCGGTTCAGTTAGATATTTACTATTGTCAAAGACAGATTAAGAGCATAATAAGGCAAGAAATGAAGAAGAAATGGCAAAAAAATGGGAGGGGAAAGGAGGGGAAGATGGTTGTATGACATTCAAAGAAGAGTGGGAGAAATGAGAAACACTGGAAGGAGTAGGAGAGAGGAGGTGATCATTGCTAGGCTAAGGTTTGGACATAATGGGTTAAATAAAACATTATTCATGATAGGGAAACATGATACAGGGAAATGTGATTATTGTGGAGAAGACGAAACAATAGTTCATGTCATATTACACTGTCAGAAATATCACGCGGAAAGGAGGACAATGGTTCACACTCTTGGTCAGATGAAGGTGAAACTGGATCTTGTTGATTTATTGAGACAAAATTCAAGGAGTGATTGTTTTCAGATTTTATTTCGGTTTTTGAGAGGGACAAGGTTGTTTGAGAGACTTTGAGGGTTTTTTTTCTCTCCCCTGTTTGGTTTTGTTTTGAGGCTGCTGTTCCAGACCACACTCCACACTAGTTGGTGGCGGTAATGCACCTTTTGTTGTTTGCCAACCGCCAATAAAACTCCAACAGAAGAAGAAGAAGAATAATCCAACGCTGGAAGATTGCCTCAGCTTGGTAGTACCCAGCCACTCGAGTTATTTCTCTAGGATTCATGTTACTTGTGTGTTTTTGCTCTAGGTATTTTTGGATTTTGGGATTTTTGCTAACCGCCAGGAGCTTACTCTGGATTTATTCCTCCTTCAGGATTCCTGTGTTTTTTCTCTGGTCGCAAGCTTTTGGATACTGGCCTCAGGACTCCAGGATTTGGATACTCAGAACTCTGGACCATTTCACTGATCTCCATAACTCTCCTCTCTCATCTCAACTCAGTGCCCCCATCCACCAGGACGCCCCGCTTACCTCCACCTGTGCTCCCTCTCCTGTGCTCCCCTGGCTTTCAACCTGCTCCCTCCTCCAGCCAGCAAACTCACGTCCCACTGTAAGTTCTGCTTAACTATTCTACCCAGAAATGAACTTCAGAAACTAAGACTTTGCTCACTGTGATGTGAGCTATCTGCGGTTCCACTCCTGACCTGCAGGGGGCACGGCAGGGGGGTGTTGCAGAATGAGAGAGACTGATAGCATGTTGTAAAGCGGAGCTCGGTTCGGAGTGCATTAATAAAAAGGTTCCGAAGCTACTTCCATGAGTCAGTGGATCCATGACATGGTGTCAGAAGTGGCGACTTTACCTGCGTGAGAACAAGCGACAGAATGGCCAAGTTCCATGCGCCAGAGCCGTTTGACTTCGCCCAGCCGACAGCGTGGCCGGCCTGGAAGCTGCGGTTTTCCCGCTACCGGATAGCCACGAAGCTAAACCTGGAAGACGGTGATGTACAAGTAAACACGCTATTGTACGCTATGGGGAAGGATGCGGAGCCAATTTTTAGCACTTTCACGTGTACGGGCGATGAGGATGACTATTTTGAGGAAGTTGTGCAGCGGTTCGACGAGCACTTTGTGCCAAGAAGGAACACTATTCATGAGCGTGCATGCTTCCATAGACGCTCCCAGCAGCAGGGGGAGAGCGTGGAGTCTTTCGTCAGACGCCTGTATGAACTAGCGGAGCATTGTGACTTCGGGGCCTCAAAAGATGAACACATCCGGGACCGCATAGTTATAGGATTAATAGACAATGACGTTTCCCAAAAACTGCAACTGGAAGCGGGCCTGACGCTGGAGAAAGCAATTAGTATTGCCCGCCAGTCTGAGCTAGTAAAAATGCAAAATGCTGATGCCAGGACGACTGTGTGCGAGGTGAATGCTGTGAGCCAGAAGCTAAAGCACTGCCAGCTCTTTGATAAAACTAAACGGCATAACCCAGGGAGCACCCGACGTTTTGGTGGCGTGTCCAAGCCTGCTGGAGACACGTGTTCGAGGTGTGGGAGGACACATGAGCCCGGTCTATGCCCTGCAAGGGGAAAACGTTGCCGTAAGTGCAATAAAACTGGACATTTTGAGATTGCCTGTAAAACAAAATTCGTCAGAGCAGTTACAAGTGAACATAAGAAAATGGACGAGGGTGACGTGTGGTTCCTTGGGACTATAACAGGACACAATACGTCCATGGATGATCCGTGGCTCACCAATTTGGATGTGAATGGAACTAACATACCATTCAGGATTGATACTGGAGCAGATATAACTGTTATATCTGAGAACACATATTGTGGTCTGCCCGACCGTCCAGATCTGAGAGAGACGGAAGCTGTTTTCATGAGTCCAGGAGGCCAGCTTACATGCAAAGGCAAGTTCCTGGCTGAATGTGAGAAAAATGGAGTTACATGCTCACTGTGGATTTATGTGATGAAGGGTTCATTCTCGACTAACCTTCTCGGGCGAGACACAGCAGTTAAAATGGGGCTCGTTCGGAGAGTGAATGGGCTCGAATCATTTCATGATGTTTTTGGGGACATTGGACTGTTAAACTGTCCTCCAGTGAAAATAGAGCTTCGACCAGATGCGACACCCTACAGTATTTCCACTCCTCGGCGCATTCCCTTCCCACTTCTGCCCCAGGTGGAAGAGGAGCTAAAACGGATGCAGCTGTTAGGCATCATTGAGGAAGTGCAGGAGGCGACGGACTGGTGTGCCCCTATGGTGCCGGTCCTAAAGAAGGACAAAAGGGTGAGAATATGTGTCGATTTGACCAAGCTCAACAAAGCAGTGAAGCGCGAAAGGTTTATGCTGCCGACACTGGAAGACATTGCACCCAAGCTCTCTGGAGCCACAGTGTTTTCCACAATGGATGCTTCAAGTGGATTTTGGCAAATACCACTAGAGGGCGCCAGCAGAAAGTTGACCACATTCATAACACCAGTGGGCCAATTCTGTTTCAAGAGGCTGCCATTCGGCATCACTTCAGCCCCTGAAATATTTCAAGAAAAGATGAGCTCATTGTTAAAGGATTTGGATGGAACGGTAGTAGTGATGGATGACATCCTAGTCTTTGGAAGAGACCAGGAGGAACATGACCGAAACCTTGAAGCCGTCATGCAGACCATCAGAGTTTCAGGCTTGAAGCTCAATAGAGCAAAGTGTCAGTTTGGAAAATCAGAGATCAAGTATTTTGGACACATTATAGGGAAAGAAGGCATCAAGCCTAACCCTGAAAAGGTCAGAGCCATCACAGAGATGCTGCCGCCTTCGAACATCGCCGAACTGCGTCAAGCAGTTGGCATGATCAACTACCTAGGAAAGTTTCTGCCAGATCTCTCATCTGTCATGTATCCGATCAACAGCTTGCTGAAAAGAGACACTGCATGGACCTGGGGAGTTCCACAAGAAGTGGCGTTCAAAGAAGTAAAGGTGATGTTAACATCAACTCCTGTGCTAGCATATTACGATGCTAACAAACCGACTGTTGTTAGCGCTGACGCCAGCAGTTTTGGTCTGGGAGCCGCACTGTATCAGGAGTATGAGGAAGGACTCAGACCAGTGGCTTATTGCTCCAGGACGCTGACTGAAACTGAGCGACGGTATTCGCAAATAGAAAAGGAATGCCTTGCCAGCGTGTGGGCCTGTGAGAGGTTCTCCAGATACCTCCAAGGAATGGAGAAGTTTCGTCTTCAGACAGATCACAAGCCACTTGTTCCATTAATAAATTCATATGACCTGGACAAAGCTCCAGTCAGGTGCCAAAGACTCTTAATGAGACTGATGAGATTTAACGCTGAAGCGTGCCACGTCCCAGGGAAACAACTCATTGTTGCTGACACGTTGTCACGGAAACCTCTGCCGGATGGTGGTGGATCCAGCACGGAGGAAGTTGTCACAGCATATGTCCAAGCTGTGGTGGAATCAAGACCAATAACTCGAGACCGACTCGATGCCCTCCGACAAGCTACAATGCAGGATGGAGATTTACAGACGATCACAAAGTATGTTGCTGATGGTTGGCCGGAGGAATCGTCACACCTGTCGCACACTTTGCAGAGCTTTCATGCAGCCAGAGCTCACCTGTCAGCGGCGGATGGACTTCTACTGTATGATGACAGGATTGTTGTTCCTGAGCTGTTAAGGAAACAAGTACTGTCCCAGATACACGAGGGTCATCAGGGTCTCACAAAATGCAGACTCATGGCCAACTTGTCCGTGTGGTGGCCTGGGATCGGACGACACATCACAGAGGTGGTCAAGTCATGTAGATTCTGTCAAGAAAACAAGTCATCGCAAAGGAAGGAGCCTTTGATGCCAACTCCTCTGCCAGATGGACCAGGACAGAAGCTTGCTGCGGACATTTGTGATCACGACGGGAAACACTACTTAGTGGTAGTTGATTACTTTTCACGTGATATTGAGATTGTTCATTTACGCACTATGACCAGTTTACATGTTATTGCACACCTGAAAACGATCTTTGCCAGATGGGGGATTCCTTTTGAGCTGATTACTGATAATGGGACTCAGTTTACATCTGCGGATTTCAAGCAGTTTAGTGTTGCTTATAATTTCAAGCACACGACATCTAGTCCACATTTCCCACAGTCTAATGGTGCGGCTGAGAGGAGCGTTGCTATTGCCAAGCGCATCCTGTGCCAGCCAGATCCACATTTAGCACTTTTAAGCTACAGAGCTACTCCACACACGGCGACTGGGCCGAGCCCGGCTCAGCTTATGATGGGGAGACAAGTTAGAACAACAGTTCCAGTCTTATCCAGACATCTGGTTCCAAGTCAGAAAGATTACACTGCTGTTAGAAATGCAGATAGGAAAGCTAAAGCTTCCTATTCCTACTTCTATAACAGACGCCATTCTGCTCGCCAGCTGTCACCTTTGCAGTCAGGTCAGAAGGTGAGGGTTAAGCTAGATGGGGTAAAAGGATGGAAAACGTCAGGGAAGGTTGTTGTTCATGCTCCTGAGCCTCGATCATACTACGTCAAAACTGAAGACGGGTTCATCGCTCGCAGAAACAGGAGACACATTCAGCAGGTTCCTGAACAGACATTGACTGCCCAATCAGAAGTGCCTGTGATAGCTACCCCTGATGCTGCAGGTGATCCAGATGCTATCCCGGTGCAGAGCAGCACACAGCCGGTGGCTACAGACTCGCCACCGGGGTGTCCAGGGTTTATGACTCAGCGGACCTTGGCTGGGAGAGTTGTTAAGCCTCCTATCAGGTTCAAAGACTATGTTACAATTTAGTTCTTTGGTTGGTATATGAAAAGTTTCCCCTGTGAGTAAAAAAAAAAAAAAAAAGAGATGGAAAAATGGTAACAATAATGATGTTGGAAAAATGGTAACAATAATGATGTGACAGGGATGTAAAATAATGTTTATGTTAAAGGCACAATGAGGAAGAATTGTTTAATGTTTCTTTGCCTTATGGTTGTTGAAGTTTGATTAACATGTTATTTGTTGAGAAGTAAAATATGTGAGTACAGTTGGGAAAGAGCTAAAAGGGGGGAGATGTGATGTGAGCTATCTGCGGTTCCACTCCTGACCTGCAGGGGGCACGGCAGGGGGGTGTTGCAGAATGAGAGAGACTGATAGCATGTTGTAAAGCGGAGCTCGGTTCGGAGTGCATTAATAAAAAGGTTCCGAAGCTACTTCCATGAGTCAGTGGATCCATGACACTCACCAGTGTTCTCCCTCCTCCAGACGCTAAGCTCTCGTAGCAGCACCAGCCACAGACAAATCTGTGCATCCTCAGTTTCCTTTTCTACAAATAAAATTATTTAATTTTTACCCCGGTTTGGTCTGTGTTGTGTTCTGCATGTCTTGGGTTAGACGCCTTCCCCCAAACATGACAGTTTCAGGAACTAGAAGTGAGCCACTACAGAGCTGAGCTTCAGACGGCAGAATTGGAGTTTTATTTCCTGATATTTGGACATCTTGCCACTGATTGGCTAGCTGCAACACGACTCTACCACTGACTCAGTTTGCTCTGCAACATGTTTTATCTCCACAAATAACACAAGCCTGGAGGAGTTCTGCTGTGTGGTGGAGTTGCTAATGCTAACAGTTAGCTTGTACTAGCCAAGATGTTTTTTCCTGGACGTTAAACCAACAACAGCCTTGATCGTCGTGAGTGAAGATGGGTGAGTCCATGAATGTTAGGTGACACTGTGACATAGATCTGTCAGGCTTTTCTAATCCTAGAGATTCTATTTTCTATCAGAAGCTAATGCAGGAGATGGGTGTAGGAGACTACTTTCATGTTCAGCCTGCATGATATATAATACCTAATGTTCTTTCAGTGAGCCACACCTTTAAAGTAGGAAAGGACAAAAGTAAATGTATAAATTTTATTACATATTTTCTTTCAGAGTCATTTGGGGACTCAGAAAGCTGTTTGTGTTTTAGTTAAACAACATTTTATTGAGTATAACAAACAGAGTGTTAACCTTTTTCTTGGTGCTAATTACGGTTTCCCTCTGGGTAAGGAAAGGCTTACTTATGCATTTATAAAAATCCTCTTTCACAAACGTAGGACGAGTTGATAATCGGGTTATGCTAATCCAGCAAAATGCTAAATGAAACCTTAGCTGAGGGATAAAGCTTTGATATACACAAATATAAAGGATTAATTGACTTTCAAGTGTCAGGCAGCCACAGTTGAGCCATGCAGCGTCCCAGTGGATCGTCTTATCTTCATGAAAGAAGCTCTAACCCAAGGGAAGCAAACCTGAAGGAGGAAAGACAAATTCACGTGTCTTTAGCTGACTGTGGTAATGGCACTGAGAGGTGGAAAATATATGAGATTTCCTCTAATGACAAGCAGCAATCTCAGGCGGTCTGAAACGCTACCTAAGACAGATGAGGTCTACACACAGACAAGTCTACAGTTTTTCTCCAGAGAAATTCAGATTTCTCTCCCTCGGGACCCTCACACGAGCCTTAAAGGCAGCTCTGCAGAGCGTTCTTTCCCTTCTCCTGACAATCCGATTGGAAGCTGGCAACAAATTTAGGCCAAGTAAAGATAGACTCATATTTGCATGGCAACATCCGACACAGATCAAATGTAGCAGTAAAAACTCACAACAGCCTTTACGCATCAAATGGTGATTCCGTTAGAATCCCTGAATCCTGAGGTGATTTTCATTTAAATACATTTGTTTATTTTACTGCATCTTGTGCAATAGTAAACAGCTTTTACAAGGTCCAAATCCACTTTTCTCCTGATAGAGTCAATGAAAATCTGTTTACCGGCTTAGCTTGTCATCGCCAGTATGCTCTAACCGAAGGCGCAGACGAACCATAAATTTTATCGTCTGAGAGTGAGTTAACTCCGAGTTGAGTCCAAGCTTGTGCAGTAACGTTGAGCCTCCGGATTACCCCGGCGGCGCTGAGGAGAGGGAAGTCCGGGCTTTTCTGCTCGGGCCTTTTTGAGGCAGACTTCTCTGTCTTTGTTTCTGCTGAGTGGTTCTGTTGGTTCTGTCAAGCGGCTCAGGTTTGGTCCAGATGCTTTTGACAGCCTCGGACTAGAGGATCAGCAAGGTAACGAAGAGAGCTGTAACCTTCAGATGAGAGGGGTGTAAGTGCTTTTGAAAAACAGACTTTAGTGTTTCTATCACATCTAAGCATGACCTGGCTCGGCTCAGTGAGCAGTGTGGTCACAGAAGCAGATTTACGTGCTCTTACATTAGCGGTTTAATGCATGTGTGTGCAAAAGGACACAACCTAATGATTTCTGGATTTAAATAATTTGGATGTGAAACAAAAACCCAATTATCCAGCATTGTAATAGTCTATGAATGTACAGCTTAAACATTTACAAAGTTTAAAATTTTAGTTTTTTAAAAATGACTTTTAGAAGTATAAAATAAGTGTTACCAAAACCTCTGTGTGACTGAGAAGAGGAACTAAACGCTCCACCGGAGCAGCCTCGCGGATCCTGCAAGGTGCCCGACGCAAACCCCATGCATGTCTAATACTCGTTATGTGCATTTCCCTCTGGGATTAATAAAGTATTGATTGGTTGATTGATTGATCCCTTTGCTGTGATCACTCAGTGTGTCTAAAACTGGCTGTTGTAACTTTTTAACAGCATATTGTGAATTCTTTATATACTGTTTGAAATTATGTCTTCTGTTTCTTTTAATAATGCCTTTAAAGCCCATCTAGAGGCAAATGCTTCAAATGAGCGATTAATAAAAGCATTATGTTAACATGGAGCTGTGGTTTTACAGTTTGTCTATGTTTGTGTATCTGTCTTCATTAACTGAACTTAAATGAAATCATAGAGTCCTTTAACAACTCTGCTGGTAGAAAAAGCAGGAATGTGACCTGTAATTTTCCATTTTCATGTATGGTTAACACATCAGGTTATTAAAGTTATAAAAAACGCCCAGCCCACTAAGGGTGAGGGGGCGTGGCCAACAATAGCCTGCTTTCCTTAACGAGCTGGTAACACCTAGATCAACTCTATGTAGCTGATAACCTGTATAGATGAGTGTCTAATTGCGCTGTAGACATGGGTAATCATAATTTTGGCATTTTAATGAATCTTGTTTAAGATGTTAACATTTCTCCATCTTCAGGTTAAAACTCTGTACTACATTGATTCAGAATCAGCCACAGCTGATGGCTAAGACATCCCAGGTGACGTTGCCTGCACCGTATTATGTGGCTGTACTGCACTGGACTCCAGTTGAGTCTCGGCCGTACCTCCAGCTGGATTGATCACTCACATGCCGAAATCAAAAGATGTGGCTCAGAGTCGCTCATCCCCCCCCCAAAAAAAGTCCTCCCCCCATTTTCTACTGAACTTGCATCCACACCACCTCGTTTTAAAAAAAACTCTGTCCACACGTACCCAGATAAATACGTTGTTAAGGACATGCCAGACCTGTAGGTACTTCCTCCGTTCTTAACCTCATCCTTCGTCTGTGGTCTTCCGCAAGGAGCAGTAATTCCACTTGCAAAAACAAACAAGCAAAAAGCGCTTGGACAATTGATGGATCGGGTAGTGACAGAGCGCAGCTCTGAGGGCTTCCATGATGTCGGCTAGTGTAAACACAGGTCGCACACATGATGTCAGCATTTTTTGTTGCGGAAAGTGACGTTGCGGACCTTAAAACTCCGGTTTTGTCTGTCCACACGCAGACACCCAAAACAGAGAAAACGCAGATCTTCACTTTGGCCGGAGTTTTTAAAAAGATCCATTTTCGTGTGAAAAAACTTTGTTTTCGTGTGGATGACAGGCCAAAACGTAGAAAAATATCTACGTTTTGGCAGATCCCCGGCTACGTGTGGACAGGGCCTGAATGTGGTGCTAGAGAGAAATCCCTCCAGCCTTCTGGAGTGTCTCTGTTCACTCATCCGACTGAGCTGTGAGTCTGCTGTGGCGTGTTTCTTCGACTAAGAAACTCTGAGAGCGTGCGGGGGATTGAAGGGGGTGCTGTCAATCACTGCCTCAACGCCGCTCTCCTAGTCCATCAGGCAATGCCTCCTTTAGGCACATTTTTCAAACAGGAAGTGTGGGTAAAATAGGAGTGATTTTAGTCAAAAAACTTCATGAGCATTTTTGTATAGACCATAAAACTACGATAACTTCAATAAAAGCCATATGTCACCTTTAAGTTGGAAACTAGCTTCATCTCATCATATCAAGAAAACACCAGCTGCGACTCAAACTACAGATGTGTCATAGATGCATGTGTTCTGTCATTACTTATTCATCACACAGTTATCAGATCACATCTCTCCTAGGTCAAACCTTAGTTTATTTTCTCTACAAATAAGAATCAGAAGCTAAGTAGCCATCAGACTCAGTTTCAGTCCTATAGAAAGATAGGACCTACATTCTTAAAAAAACCCTAAACACAAACAAACTTGGTGAATTGTATGCTGCATGTCTCCAAAAGCTTGTGACAGATTCAGTTATTTTATCCATGACTATATTTAACATGAGGACATTTCACTCCCTGTTCTTACCTTTTTTTGCTGACTGTGCTTCGCTGACTTCCTATGTCTCTGACTTTAATTAGCCTCCTGCTGCCCACACAGAGAGCTCTTTGCAGTGGTAGCTTGTGGATGATGGTCTCCCCAGGGCCCCACTACTCTTTCCTTTGGCTTTCCGCTCTTGTTTAATGGGCGAAGTCTTCTTTTAGAGATTTCTGGATTCAATTAATGAAAAACTATGTGATACAGAGCCCAACAGCAGTGGAAATTGCTGAATAAGATAGACTGCTGCCAATACATGATGTCTAAAACTAAAAACAGACAAACTTCTCGAGCCAACACACGTCGCCCCATGACCATGCCATACAAGGCGCTAAAATTTGTTAAAATAAATCAATAAAAACTGTAAAAATAAAAATAAAACTCTGTATAAAGTGACAGAAATGACTGAAATAACATAAATTTTGGAAACACAAGCTGATTTTCCTTTTATACGCAGACGGCTGTCAAATTTATTGCCCCATAAAAAGCGTTCAAATTGTGTTGTTCAGTCCCTCCTGGCATGTCTGGGGGAAATAAATGTTTGGCTGTCTAACAGCTTCCTGAATGTTAACAAAAGTCAAACCGAGGCCAATGTCTTTTATTCAAATGCTAGAGATCCAAACAAACAAGGGTTTGACCTTGAGCAATTTGCCCCATGGGAGAAAGACTTGGTCAACAACCTGGAGGTTAAACCTGATGCGAGACTTAAATTAGAGAATTACGTAAATGGAATGATACGTTCATATTTTTTCATCTTTGCTGTCTGGCTAAAATCAAACACTTTCTGTCACATGCCCAACTAGAAACAGTTGTCCATGCATTCATCACTTTTTACCTAGACTACTGTAACTCCATGCCGGGGTGGACTGCCCTATCTGGCATTTTGGCACTGTCCTGGTGGGCCACTTAGCCAAGTGGGCCACTTGTCCAGCTTGGGCCATGACAAACCAAACACCCCCCTATGTGCACTCTAACATTCAACGTGTCGTCTCACCACTCCCTGCTCTGAGGGCCGACGGTTCATAAAAATGCCAGGGCCAAATTTTGGTCCCAGTCCACCCCTGACTCCATGTACTGATGTTGATGATGATGATGTATTCCTTGCATGTTCCTGTTCAACTTTGTGGGATTATTCACAAATAAAGTTGATTCTATCAGCATCCTCCCAAGCATGATTTGTTCTTCCTCAGTAAGTGAGGCAGCATCAGGGGTAACTGTAGAACCTCATCTATGTTTGAACTGTATTACAGATCTGTTTTTAACACAGCAAAGTCTTATTTTTATCTTGTTTTGGCTGATGTTTCGTCCATCACTGTAGCTTTCTTCAGATCTTTGTCGCTGTTGGTGGCGTCACTTCTGTCATGAATCGGAGGTTGTAGCAGGACCCAAAACACAGGTAAATCCAGAAGCAGCCAGATATGGTTCAAAAAGTAAAACAGTTTTATTTGAAGCCATGGTCTGGAGCAAGGACAGGATGAGAAATGGTGTGAGGAACAAAACAGGGATGCAAACACAAGGAACTGACAAACAGCAATGGGCAAAGCTGGGTATAAATAGACTGAGGAGGTGAGTGGAGACCGAGTGGAGGTGTGATGATAACTGATTACAGTGATGACCATGTGTGTCTATTAAATGAGTAGAGATGATAAAACACAGACAATCTTAACAGAATAAAATGAAACACAGTAAACTAAGAAGAAGCTTGAACTAAAAGACTGAATCAAGTAAATGATAAGAATAATTTAACAGAACAATTAAACGCAACATAAAGAGCCAGGGAGATGAAGATTTGGGCATTAAGAGAAAATAAAACTAAACATGGGAATGGAAGTTAACCGAGGAAGAATAAATAACTATAAGAAAACAACTACTAAGGAAACACAGGGGTCAAAGGTCACTGATACAAAAGAATACTAAACAGGGGCTTGACAATACTAAAGCTAAACAAGGATAAGGGGACAACTAAAGAAAAATAAAGTAATGCTAAGCGACTGGGGAATAGGAAATGGAGTGAGAAATCTGAGTGAAGACTGAGGGGACCAGAGACAAGGGAGATAGGGTATGGGGTAAGACAGAGACAAGGAGGATATGGACAGTACATGACAACTTCCTTCTTTGTGTATCAGCGGGCAGCAGAGAACGATGTCGCCCTCTGCTGCAAAATCTTCAGCCCACTATTAGGTAATACAGATGGCAAAAACAGCACAGAACCGGCAAAACAACGGAGGACAACAACATACCAGTTTCACACAACGTTCCATCCCATCCATCCATCCATCCATCCATCCATCCATCCATCCATCCATCTTCTTCTGCTTATCCAGACTTGGATCATGGGGGCACCAACCTATCCATCCATCCATCCATCCATCCATCCATCTTCTTCTGTTTCTCCGGACTTGGGTCATGGGGGCACCAACCTAAGTCAAGAGGCCCAGACTTCCCTCACCCCAGCCACTTAAACCAGCTCTTCCAGGGGAATCCCATGGGGTTCTCTGGCCAGGCGAGAGACATAGTCTTGGATCTCCCATTGGGTCTCCTCCTGGTTGGACATGCCTGGAAAACCTCACCAGGGAGGCATCCTAATCAGATGCCCGAGCCACCTCAACTGCCTCTACTTGATGTGGAGGAGTAGCAAATCTACTCCGAGCCCATCCCGGATAACTGAGCTTCTAACCCGATCTCTGAGGGAGACCCCAGCCACCCCGTGGAGCAAACTCATTTTGGCCGCTTGTCAGCAATCTTGTTCTTTCCGTAACTACCCAAAGCTCATGACCATAGGTAAGGGTAGGAACAGAGATCAACCAGTAAATCGAGAGCTTCGCTTTCTGACCCAGCTCTCTCTTCACCACGACAGACCGGTACAACGCCCGCATCACTGCTGATGCAGCACCAATCCGCCTATCGATATCACACTCCAGTTCTCCCTCACTCATGAGCAAGACCCCGAGATACTTAAACTCCTCCAATTGGGGGCAGGACCTCATCCCTGACCCGGAGAAGGCATTCTACCCTTTTCCGAATCAAGACCATGGTCTCAGATTTAGAGGAACTGATTCTCATCCCAGCTCTTTCACACTCGGCTGCAAACCGCTCCAGCAAAAGCTCAAAAATTGAGTTTTCAAAAAGAAACAGCACAAAGGACACAGACATACATTACATTACGGTACAAAAAGATCAAATAAAACTTTAAAACACTAACCCTCTCTAAAAGTCCGTGAGTACAAAAAGTTTTTGCCGAGATTCAAAACTTTGTGTCCTATGGTCAAACGACAGAGGGAGGTAAACATTTTTACTCAAAACACAGCAGGAATTATCGAGAAGTAGCAAAGCGATAGATGGTGTATCTTAAACACCTGCACCTTTCCAAATGTATTACTAATAATAGTTTCCAGCTTTACTCATGGGGAAACTCAAAGTGAGGGGTGGTTCAAAATCGTTTAGGCTCTAAAACTATTAAAAAGATACACACAGTTCCATGTTTGCAATAACATGACACGCAGGCGGCCTAAGCAGGAAAATGAACATAGAACAGAATAATTTATCATTAATTACTTGTTAGGAAATGGTTAGTTCAGCATCAATTTAAATAGGAATATATTTTTTTACTCAGTTCAAGATTGAAAATGTAGTGAAGTACAAAAACATACTCAAGTATGTAAGTAAAAGTGCAGACTTTAAAAACAACTTTAAAACGTATAAATACACACATAAAAACTACTCAGTTACAGTAATGCAAGTAAATGTAATTTGTTACGTTCCACCTCTGGTATGAGTAGTTCTATCCTGGCCTGCCAGACTCCTCCTCTGTTTAATTCTGCACAGAGAAAGAGTCTGGTAACTCTCCGATTTAAATAACCCCACCCCCTGAGAATTCTAACTGAGCCAATCAGCGCTGAGTATGGTACGTCACACACCACAACGCCGAGTTTGTCATAAACATGGTCACTGAAGTGGAGTTCGCTGTGGCTCTTTCCTTTGTTCCAGATGATTTGAACACATCTTTAAAACCACAACAAGTATAAGCGCTAAAAGCATTTCTTCTAAACAAAGATGTTTGCGCTGTCGTCAGACTCCATTTTTACTACAGCTAAAAAAACGACAGCATCACACACAGCAAAGCTCAGTTTCTCATAAACAGCGAAGACAGCGGCGGAGTTCGCTGCGACTCTTTCCTCTGTTATAAATGACTCAAATGTCTTTAAAACCACAAGCAGAAGCGCTAAAAGCATTTCTTCTAAAAAAAAAAATTAAAAGATGTTTGCGTCGTTGCCAGATGCTATTTTTTTACTGCAACTAGAAATCTACGGCGTTGTGCGGTACAGTCGGGATTTCCGTCTTTTTTCTGATTGGTCATTTTTGAGCTGCCTAGTCCCGCCCCTCAAGTGCCTCTCTGCCTGTGAGTTACCAGACTCTTTCTCTGTGCAGAATTAAAGAGGACGAGTCTGGCAGGCCAGGCTAGAGTAGTTCACCATTAGTGTAAAATCACTTTGGAAGATTCCTTAGCTGGGAGCTGAGATAATGAGGAGTGAAGCAGAAGGACGCACTAGTTTTCTAGCTGTGGTGAGCGGTGGACATGAGTGATCACTAATGAATGAGAATACTTGTGCACTATAAGAATGCACCACTCACAACCTAGTGTGATCACTGCAGAAAGAGACAACTTTGCAGCAAACCCACCTGGAACATGGTGGGTTCTCGTGTACCGTGTTCAGCGCCTTGGGCTTCCCGACAGGGTCGCGGAAGGCGCTTTATAAATAAAGCTTTGACTGATTGAACATCTGTGGTTCCTCTGCTCAGCAGCAGCAACCTAAACAAGTCAAAGCTCTGCATATTTACCATCTCATCAAAATCCTTCAATGTTTGTTTTACGTGACAGTGTGAAGCATGTTGCTTTACTGATATTAACTGGATGTTTATTTGTGCTTTCGTCTTGTGTCGTGAGACACCTTGTGGTTTTTGTCAGGAAAAGTGATGCATAAATAAAGCGTACATTCTTAGCCAGAAGTTACTTCTTAGATCGATTTTACATTCATGCAGGTTCAGTGTCATTTGTCTTCCCCGACCCCCAACACCCTTGGCATAGCTGAGAAAGGATCACGCACCTGTCAATCATAAGCAGTGACGATGCCTGAAACAGCCCCAAACAGATGGCTAGAGTCCCACCCCTGCTCCACCCCCCTCGTAAAACACTAATCTCCTTAGTTTTCCACGCTTACCACTAATTTAGGTCTTTTCATCAAAGCAGTCAGTCATGTTTTATCAGCAGTGATGACACTCACAATGCCTCATGTTGATGACAAATTCCTATCAGCTATTCCTGTGAATTCACAGCATTTACTGTCCTGCAAACCACAGGAAAACACTTCAATTGAACTATAAATCCACATACGAGCTTAAGACAATAGCATGCCAGGGGGCCGAGGGTGTGTTTTTGGTGTTTTGGGTCAGAGTGGTAACCCCCGCCACCCATGTCTGACGAGCTGCTAAGGAGGCTGAGCCAGAGCAGATGTCTCTGGTGACATCTGCCTCAGTTTGTGGAGGAAACACAAGAATCTTGTAACTCCAGCACTCATGGTGGTACTGAGGTGCCCGGGTCACATAAAGGTAGACCTCTTCACTTCTACTGCTCCTGAAGTCATCAAACTGCTCTCAGGTTTCTGTTTAGTCTTCTTGTTTGTGGCTGTTAGTAATTTGTTCTTCAAACATTAGCTTGTAATGTGAATACTTCTTTCTTCTGATTATTTATGTCTTACAGCGTTTGTGTAGAGCAGCTTAAGTCCTGCGTGACACAAAAGGATGCACTTGTGCTAAAGAGGATTCATCCCAGAAGCTTTTGCAGACAGTAAGGAATGGAACGGTTCTTAAAGTATTGATCCTGTCATGTTTACCCATCAGTTTTGCTTTTCTCTTGAGTTCAAACTGACTACAGCGAAAGGATTCTTGATTCAGATGTGTCATTGATCTGACGAATGATTCCTCTGAGCCGGGTGTGTTCTCAGCTGCTTTGGAGTGAGGTGGTCTGAAATTCATGCGTGACAGGAAGACTCTTTGTTTTGTGTTGGTTGGTCATCGATCTTCATCTCAGGGTGATGATGATGTGCAGGAGGATGGTCTGATAGATTTATGCTAAACTAGGTCTGGAGGCATGTGATAAGAATTCTGGGCATGCTCAGGAGAGTCCCAGTCCATATGTGTCCCCATAAATGAAAGAAGCCTTCTCATTATAGTCTGACCTTGTTTTGACAATGCGCCGCATGCTTCCTCCCTGCTGCTTCAAACACCTTATAGATCCAGACGGCTCTAATCAAGTCATATTGCAGCTGGATCAGTTGTGTTTTCTTCCTTCCCAACATCATTTTATTCTGCACACACTCTCAGTCTGTCCAGCTGACAAAGTGTAGCTGCTTATCTCTGAGCAACCAATAACCACACGTGAAAATAACATGTCAGCTGCTGAGATTGATTCTGGTTCCAAACAGTGTTGTGCTCTGGGTGTTTGGACCTGAGCGTGCCAATCTGTCCTCCAGTTTCTGATCTTAGTCAGGATTTAGTGTCCGGATGATTTCACAGTGTCTCTGATTTCCTGAGATAAGCTGGCAATGTAATTCAAGATGATGATGAATGATTTGTTGTTGAATCTTGAACTTTTGCTACGGTAAAATGTTGGTGTCAGATGTGAACCCAGCTCTGTGATTGGGCCACTCAGGACATATAAAGTTCTAGTGGTACACATTGTGCACGTAAACTTTTTTTTGTGTCAAAATCAGCATGGTTAATGTCTGCAGGCACTTCTGTCCAAACTGAAACATTTACAACAAAAGGGAATTTAACTGACAGTCTGTTGTCCTGTGCTACTCTGGATGGATCACTGTGTAAAACAGAAGATGTAATCAGCTGATTTGTGTCATACAAGCTTATAGTAGAAGTTTAAAGTCCCATAAGTGAAATTACATCTCCTCATTTGACCCATCCCTGTGGGGAGCCGTGACCTGCAGCAATGGCTGTGCTAGGGAAGTATTTGGTGGTTTCTTATAATTTAAGTTTATAGTATAGTACACATTTATAGAACAGTATACATTTATAGTATAGTATACGTTTATTGTATAAGTTTATAGTATTGGGGTAACGGTGGCACAGGACTTAAGTGCTCGTTCCATGGTCGGAAGGTTGCAGGTTAGAGCTCTGCTGAGTTTGTCACTGTCGTTTTGTTCTTGGGCAAGACACTTATCCCGCCTGCCTGCTGGTGGTGGTCAGAGGGACCGGTGGCGCCTGTGTACGGCAGCCTTGCCTCTGCCAGTGCACCCCAGGGCAGCTGTGGCTACAATATAGCTCATCTCCACCAGGGTGTGAATGTGTGTGTGAATGGGTGAATGATTGATTGTGTTGTAAAGTGCCTTGGGGGGGTGGGTGGTGGTAGTGGGGGTGGGGGGTGGGGGGGTGGGGGTGGGGGTGGGGGGGGGGGGGGCTCTAGATGGTGCTATATCAAATACAGGCCATTTACCATAGTATTCATTTACAATATAGTATAAGTTTATAATATAATATACATTTTTAGTATAGTACAAATTTATAGTAAAGTATACGTTTATAATATAGTATATGTTTATAGTATAGTATAAGTTTATCGTCTAGTATACATTTATAGTGTAAGTATATAGTATAGCATATGTTTATAGTAAAGTATAAGTTTATAGTACAGTATACGTTTATAGTATAGTATAAGTTTATAGTATAATTTTGTAGTATAGTGTAGGTTTAAAGTAAAGTATATGTTTATAGTAAAATATAGGTTTATAGTATAGTATATGTTCATTGTATGGTATACTTTATGGTATAGTATACGTTTATTGTAAAATATTTGTTTATAGTGTAGTATACTTTAATGGTAAAATATAAATTTATAGTATAGTATGCGTTTATTGTATAGTTTATGTAGGGATTGCAATTTTATTGTCTATTTTGGACAGTGTCTTATAAACTTTAGACAGTAGTTTGGGGGGTTTGAGATTATAGAAGCCAAATACCCTTGGTGGTGTTTGTAATTCTATTTTATTGAGCTTAAATTTTTTGTTTGACTACAGATTTAATTTGGTGATATTCTAAAAAGCTATTCTTATCTATTCCAAATTGGGAGACTATTCTGTTAAATGGGATGAAGTCCAATCCTTCATATATGTGTTCCAGGTATAGGATTCCTTTATTGTTCCAGTCCGGAAGGTTCATCATTTGGTTATTTTGCAAAATATCAGGATTATTCCAGATAGGTGTGCGTCTGCATGGTACTAGTGAAGACTCTGTCATTTTTAGATACTCCCACCATGCTGTCAGAGAGGTGCTGATACTAATACTTTTGAAGCTTTCATGTTTTCTTATGCTTGAGCTAATAAATGGTAAGTCTGAAAGCTCTATCGTATTGCAAAGTGTCTGTTCTATGTCTAACAAGGACTCATCTAGTGGGCTATCTTGCAACCATCTTGGTATATATTGCAGCCTGTTGGCTAAGAAATAATAATAAAAGTTGGGTAGATCCAGTCCTCTTCTGTCTTTGGTCTTCTGAAGCGTTTTTAAGCTAATTCGTGAAGGTTCATCCTGCCAAAGGAATTTAGTAATTGAGGAGTCCAGAGATTTAAACCAGTCAGCTGGTGGTTTGTTTGGGATCATCAAGAATAAGTAATTTATCCTGGGTAAGACCATCATTTTAATTGTAGCAACTCTCCCCGTGAGTGATATCGGTAAGGATTTCCATCTTGCAAGATCATCTTCCACTTTCCTTAAAAGTGGGATGTAGTTTAGTTTGGTTAGATCTGCTAACTTGGGAGAGATATTAATTCCCAGGTATGTGATATTCCCTGACTCCAATTGTGTATTAAGCAAATTGACAAATGAGAAATTAATTGGTAGAACTGTGGATTTTAACCAGTTTATAGAGTAATCTGAAACTTTTGAAAAAGAGTTTATCAGTTCTATTGCTTGGGAGAGAGAGGATTGAGAATTCTGGAGAAAGAGTAAAACATCATCTGCATAAAGACTGATCTTATGTTCTATTTTCTTACACTTTATCCCTTTAATGTCTGTTGTTTGCCTAATTGCTGCTGCTAGTGGTTCGATAAAGATAGCAAATAGTGAGGGGGAGAGTGGGCATCCCTGCCTGGTCCCCCTCTGAAGACAGAAGCTAGCTGATATTTGGTAGTTCGTCCTGACACGTGCTGTTTGGTGAACTGTATAATGTTTGTAGCCAGTTTATGAAGAAGTTCCCAAAGCCAAATTTATGTAAAGTTGCAAATAAGAACTTCCAGTTAACTCTATCAAAAGCCTTTTCTGCATCTAGAGATAATATACTAGTTTCTATGTTTCTACTGTAAGAGAAATCTATCAAATTAAGTAATCTACTCGAGTTTGTGGATGACTGTCTACCCTTAATGAAACCAGTTTGGTCAGGGTGTATTATGAAGGGGGTTACCTTCTCTAATCTTTTTGCCAGGGCTTTACAAATTATTTTGAGATCAACATTATTAAGAGAAATTGGGCGATAGCTGGTAGGAAATGCAGGGTCGTTGCCTGGTTTTAACAAGAGACTAATATTGGCTGAATTCATGTTTGGCTGTAATCTGCTGCTCTCTTCGATTTCCCTCACCATTCTGAAAAATATTGGAGCCAGAATGATCCAGAATTCTTTGTAGAACTCTGCTGGAAACCTGACTGGACCTGGAGCTTTCCTATTAGACATGGATTTAAGGGCTTCCTGGAGCTCAGCTGATGTTAGTGGAGAGTCCAGGACTGTAACTTGGCTGTCTGATATTTTAGGAAGTGTTATCCTGTCAAGGAACTCATTGATCTCATTATCTGATGGGTTTATCTGTGGTGAGTACAACGTTTGGTAAAAGTCTCTGAAGGTGTTGTTTATTCTTTCAGGGTCATTAACTATATTCCCGGGTGAGTCTTTAACAGCAGATACAGTAGTTTTCTCTTAATTAATTTTTAACTGGCTAGCTAAAAATTTACCTGATTTATTACTATGTTCAAAGTTTTCTATTTGTAGTCTTTGTGCTAAAAATTGTGTCTTTTTGTCAATAATTCCAAGAAGTTCTAATTTAGCATTACGTAATTTGCTCAGTAACTGTTCTTCTGTGGATGCCTCTAAAGACTTAATGATTTCTTCTAACGCCTGAATGCGTTTGTTTTCTGTTTTTTTCTTATGTGATGAGAAAGAGACTATTTTACCTCTCATCACTGCCTTTCCTGCCTCCCAGAGAATAGATGCTGATATTCCAGGCAGGTCATTATGTTCTAAATATAAAGCCCATTCCTTTTTTAAAAAATCAATAAAACCTTCGTCTTTAAGCAGTGATGTATTAAACCTCCAGTTTTTGCTTGGTGGGATTGTCTTCTTATTTACCAGAGTTAATGAAACCGGAGCATGGTCGCTGACAGCTATGGGGTGTATCTCAGTGTCTGAAATGTCAGCCAACAATGAGCTGCTGACTAGAAAATAATCCAAACGTGAATGAGAGTATGGACGCGTGAGAAAAAAGTATACTCTCTACGGTTAGGATGAAGAGATCGCCATGCATCACAAAGCCCATAATCACTCATGTACTGTTTAACTATGTTAGTGGATTGCCAATTGCACTGAATCCCACCTGTACTGAGCCGGTTTGTTAAAGAGTTCATCCAAAAATTAAAATCGCCTCCAAGTATAAGTGGACAGTCCAAGTGTTCAGAGAGTACAGAGAAAAAATTATGAAAGAATGAAGGGTCATCAATATTTGGACAGTATATGCTGACAATACATAAGCTTTGGTTCTGTACAGACATTTTTAACATTATAAATCTACCCTCTGGATCAGAGACTGTGTCCAATACTGTGAAATTGATGTTTTTGTGTATTAAAATAGCTATACCTCTTTGCCTAGAGTTATAGCAGGCAGAGAACATGCTGGGAAACTCAGGTGTCTTAAGTTCATCTGCGGATGTGGCAGATCTATGAGTCTCTTGTAATAATATTACGTCTTCTTGCACTCTCTTTAGCTGATCAAAAATCTTTAATCTTTTCTCTATGGAGCCAGCTCCATGTATGCTCCATGAAACAAAGCTTAGTGCACCCATAGATGTGTGTGTGTGAGTAGCTAGAATATGATGCCTTCATGTGAATAAGATGGAATAAGTAACTAAATGTATAAAATAGTATGTTAATAAATAACAGAAAAGTAAATAATAATAATAATAATAATAATAATAATAAAGATCCAACAGTGTTTGTGGTTGTATTATTTGATGCATAAATTATGACATTGTGCTGTGGATTTAATATATATATTTGTATGTGTGTGTGTGTGTGTGTGTGCGCGCGTGTGTGTGTACGTATGTGCTGAGTCTGACGCAGTGTTGGAAAGTTGTGTGGTTGTGCCATACAGGTGTAAAGGTACAGAAGCAGGTACAGAGGAAAGGAAAATACAGATACAGGTTAAAAAAGAAGAATGAACTAAAAAGAAAAGGTGATAGGGGTGTGAGGTGGTGATGAACAGGTGATCTTATCATCTAGAGTACGGACTTAGCAGCTGTTTAATCCTGATGTGATCAAACCCAGTGAATCCTGATAAGAATAATAAATGTCTAACCTGATGTTGGGCTCATACAACCAGTCTGTCACTCCTCGCTCCTTGTAAAGTCATTTACGCTGAAGTTGTTTCCTTTGAGCTCTCTTCCGTGACTTTTAACAAGATCCTTCTGCTTAAAATGTTCAAATTTAGCCACGATGGGACGAGGTCTTCTGCTGTCAACTCTTTTAGCTCCAAGGCGATGTACCCAGTGAAAGGTGATGCTTTTTACCGTTTCTTTGGGTATCTTCATTTGGGTCTGGAGAAAGTTTTTTATTGTTTGCTCGCAGTTCTCTGCTCCTCCCGCCTGTTTCGGCAGGCCTGCGAACACCAAATTATCCCTCATGCTACGGGCCTGAAGGTCCAAAACCGTCTCCTTCAGAATCTTATTGTCCAGGGTGATCCGCGTCATTCCCTCTTCCAGGGAAGAAACGGACTCCCGCAGAGACGCGTTCTCAGCAGCGAGCCGCTCAACCTGCTCTTGGCTGAACTCCAAAGATGTTTGGAGGTTTTGAAACTCCTGGTGTAGAACCTCAAACAGATGAAGACGCCCCTCAAATCCCAGAAGCTGTTTATCTATAGAATC
Organism: Nothobranchius furzeri; assembly: GCF_043380555.1. NCBI lineage: Eukaryota > Metazoa > Chordata > Actinopteri > Cyprinodontiformes > Nothobranchiidae > Nothobranchius > Nothobranchius furzeri. The sequence goes on from NC_091757.1 coordinate 26,678,392, forward strand.
TAATAATTCTAATATGTCCTTACGGGGAGATGAGGCCTCAGGTGAGTCCTGAGGACGGCTCCTCTTGGTCCCAGGAGTTTCAGGCTCAGCTGCTGATTTCTTCGGACCCATGAAGAAAAACTAAAAAACTCCGTCAATATAGTTTTGTAAAGTTTCTAAAGTTTCTTCACTTACCTCCAGGTTGAGTGAGTTATACTTACCAGATTATTTCTTTGCATTGTCAGTAGATAAATTAGGCAAAAATGTGTCTTAATTGTTTGTGGATGTTTGCTAACGAGCTGCCATCAGCTTCAAACGCTGCCGTGTATCCGTTGATCGGCCATCAGCGCATGTTTAAGTGGTTAGCAGCAGTGTGCTAGACGATGGCCCCCTCCATGAGGCCGCCACAGCTCAGCAGAACATTGTAGCTTCTTTTGGGGAGAAAAACACAGAGAGAAAATAGAGTTAGCAGCTGAAATTGCAGAAAATAATACAGTTAAAGAGCAGACTGTAGAAGAAAGTAGTAGAGTGTGAAAAGTGGTCAGTGTATCCTCCAGCAGTCTAAGCCTATAGCAGCATAACTACAGAGATAACTCAGGATAATCTATCTTATTTAGATGGAGGCATGTTGGAGGCAGGGGAAGGGAGAGCCGTCTTTACCGACTGTACACTCCACCTCAACTCTACTCCCCCACTTGTCCAGATCTAGGCTAACATCAGATTTTAACCAGAGGCCCTATCAAATAAAAATATTTCAAGCCTAGTCTTAAAAGTAGACAAGATGTCCGCCTTACGGACTAAAGCTGGGAGCTGGTTCCACAGGAGAGAAGCCTGATAACTAAAAGTTCTAGCTCCCATCCTAATTTTAGATATTCTGCGAACCACCAGTAAACCTGCAGTCTGAGAGCGAAGTGCTCGGTTAGGAACGTATGGAACAATCAGATCACTTATGTATGATGGAGCTTGATTATTAAAGAGCAAGTCAACCTCTTCCAGATTCTAACTCCACTCCCACTTCATGTTTGAAAAATGCAACACATGCTGTTGCCTGGCAGACCGAGAGGGCGGAGCTGCTAACAAATACACACACCCACAGGCTCACCACAGCATTGTGACATCATAATGTACCAGTTTACATCATAGCATACCTCTTAGCCAATAGCGGTGGCAGATTTAAATTAGAATACAGTGCAGAGTTTTTACCTGACAATGGCACAACACTGCCAGTTTTAGGCAGAATATTTAAATTTTAACTAAGATGCACTGAAGTGCCAAATTATTGACTACACGTGTCTGCAGCACGATTAGACACTCGTTTATTTAGTTCATCAGCAAAAAAAAGTTGATTTGGGGGTGACTTGCTCTTTAAGAGCTTTATATGTGAGAAGAAGGATCTTAAAATCTATTCTGAATTTAACAGGTAGCCATTGTAGGGAAGCTAAGACAGGAGAGATATGATCTCTCTTTTTAATTCTCATCAGAACTCTAGCTGCAGCAGTTTGGACAAGCTGAAGACTTTTAACTACATTCTGTGGACTTCCTGAGAGTAATGAATTATAGTAATCCAGTCTTGTTGTAATAAATACATGAACTAGTTATTCAGCATCACTCCTGGAAAGGATGCTTCTAATCTTAGCAATATTCCGATGGTGGAAAAAGGAAATCCTGCAAACCTGTTCAACCTGGGATTTGAATGACATGTCCTGGTCAAAGATAACACCAAGGTTCCTTACTTTGTTCTCGGAGATTAATGTAATGCCATTCAGGTCAGGTGATTGACTAAGCAATTTCCTTTTCTGAATTTCAGGTCCAAAGATGAGAACTTCAGTCTTGTCTTGATTTAAAAGCAAAAAGTTTTGAGTCATCCAATTTTTTACGTCTTCAAGACAAACCTGTAATCTAACTAACTGATTAAATTCATCAGGGTTAAAGGATAGCTGTGTATCGTCAGCATAACAGTGGAAGTTTATCCCATGCTGTCTAATGATTTTACTAATTGGGAGCATATATATATTAAAAAGAATTGGTCCAAGCACTGAACCCTTTGGTTCTCCACAAGTAACCCTGGAGTATGAAGAAGATTTGTCATGTACATTTGCAAAATTAAATCTGTCAGACAGGTAGGATTTAAACCAGCCTAGCGCTGTTCCTTTGATCCCTACAAAAGGTTCAAGTCTTTCTAAAAGAACATTGTGATCAACTGTGTCAAAGGCAGCACTAAGATCTAACAAGACTAGAACAGACACAAGATTCTTATCTGAGGCCATGAGAATATCATTTGTAACTCTCACTAATGCAGTTTCAGTGCTGTGATACTCTCTAAAACCAGACTGAAATTCCTCAAACAGAGCATTAGTGTTTAAATGCTGACATACTTGGATGGCCACTATTTTCTTCAGGAGTTTGGATAAAAATGGAAGGTTAGATATTGGTCTATAATTCATTGGGTCATCTGGATCCAGAGAAGGCTTCTTAAGTAAAGGTTTGATTACAGCAACCTTAAAATCCTGTGGTACATATCCATTTACTAAGGATAGATTGATTATATCTAGTAGGGCTGCAACAAACGATTATTTGGATAATCGATTAATTGGCTGGGGTCTCGACACGATTAATCGATTAATCGGATTACATGGAGAAATTTTTAAAAACTGCTAGGGAAACGTTATTTCTCTCCTTCCTTCACTTTATTTAACACAACATTATTAGAAAACAGTTCAATAGCAGAAAAACAACATGCCATCACCTAAATTGTTTTATAAGGTGTATAGACAGAGACCCTAAGCTACATCTATCTGTGACCTAAAATGCTTGGTCCAAGTTAAACAGCTTAAGGGCAATTCTCATCTGTTTTGTTTGATCTCATCTGTTAACATTTATTTTAAATGTAATTAAACATAGGCTGTGAATTAATCAAAATTGATCACTATTTCCAAAACTGACTGAAAAAATACCAAATAAAACAAAAGTAAATGAATGCCATCCTCCTTGCAATGATGCCCTGGGCAACTGCCATAAAGTCACATCAAGAAATGCTGCTGATCATTCCAATGATCCCAAATAGACTCACATTAGGCCACATGAAAGCAACTGAACCCAAAAATATATTAACCAGTATATAACTGCACTCTCACACAACACGCCTGCAGCAACAGTTAGGACTCCTCCCTCCCTTTTAAAAGCATTTTTGCTTCTGAGGACATTGTGGTTGTAAAACCACATGCTAGTAGTCTGGCCCCGGTGTGATCAACCAGTTTCTGCGGGAATGTGACGGCGGAACCAGGGCCAGATTAACACTTTGTCGTACCCTGGGCAAAAATATTCAAGGGCTCCATCATCACGACCCAAGGATCACCATAATGTGGTCACATACAGAATATTTTACTGTAATATGCAGTAAATATACTCAATACTTGAATGCCTGACAACACGTAACCCGCCCAGAGTAACCTGTGACCCACCTCGTGTGGACTGACCAATGAGGAGAGGGTCTTAACTTGAGGCCCTCTCTTCATTGGTCAGTCTGCATGAGACTGACTCTCAACTGACATTCAGTCGTAGGCAGCGAAGTGTCTCTGTGCAGCGCAAAAGCCCGGGTGGACAGTTTGTTTAATATAGGGTGACCATATTTCCATTTCCAAACAAGAGGACAGGGGATCTGTGCCTATGACGTCACACTATGGCAACGTCACACAAACCATGTTGGGACCCATTTTTTGTAAGAACTAAATTAATATCAGATTCTGCCAATTAAAGGGCTCTAAAACAATTCATATGTAAATATTTTGCATATTTAATGCAAAATCTAATTTTTCTGCTTTAGTACTGCAACAAGGTTTTATTAATAATAAATTATTATACCTTTTGTTTTACTACAGCATCGGTAAGCTTCCTGTGCACAGATGATTAAGGATGCTTGTTTCAGCTGTGAGATTAGACGATAGGATCAATGAAAAAATAAGTTGTCACACACTCCATGGAAACTTTCAGAGAATCCACAAATAGTGGCTTTCAAATGGTTTTGTTACTTTTTGCAAGTTTTTAAAAGAAGCAGATGAGACAGCATGTCTGATAATTTAGTTTTTCATCTGATAATATTAGAACATGTCAGTAATGTCTGAGGGGCTTTTATAAACACCATATAACTAACACTCCTGGAGAGGGCATGAATTACACAGAGGCTTCTGGGGAGCCCAGTTATGGGGGTGGGGGGGGGGGGGCATTTTGCCTTGGCCCCCAAAATGTCTTGAAACGGCCCTGGGTGTGTGACTGAGTTTTGAAGGTGATCTGAATTGTATCAGATGTATAAATATGACATGTGTATAACTTATTGTTTTTTACTGGTAAAAACGTGTCATTTGACTTTTCAACACTTTGTTTTGTTTTCTTGTTTTTATTAAACTATTTTCCTGTCCTGTCTGTCTCTCATCTTCCTGCATCTCCTCATAATTCTCCAGAAAATCTGTTGCCTGGATTCTTACCTTTTCACCTCATCAGTTACTTTTGAACAGATCAAAGGGATCTCCTGACCGAAAAGCTCAGAGCGTGTTTTCGATGCTGCGTGAGGTGACATCACCACAGCACAGGTGATGAGCTCCGCAGTAGCGAGCTTCAGGCACAAATAAGACAGAAAATAGAGAACATGTGCGGACATGAACGATTGTGTGCTAATTATAGTTTTTTGGTTGCGCCACTTTGAGAATGGACCGTGCGCTGGAAGCAGCTGCCTGGATCGCTGCGCGACAATGCGGAACCGGTTCACAGCAGCGCAAGTCTGCCGGCTCTCCCTCGTGCTGATCTGCCGGTACCGGCTCTCCCTCGCGCTGATCTGCCGGCTCTCCCTCGCGCTGATCTGCCGGCTCTCCCTCGCGCTGATCTGCGGCTCTCCCTCGCGCTGATCTGCCGGCTCTCCCTCGCGCTGATCTGACTTGCTCTGGTCTGCGCGCAAGGGCGGGCGGGAAGGGGGGGGGGGGGGGGGCGCTTTTGGAAGAGTTGTGCGACACAACGAATCGATGACGCAATTCGTTGTCAACGCTTTTAGTAATCGATTTTCATCAAATTTATCGATTCGTTGTTGCAGCCCTAATATCTAGAATGGGGCAGTAACCAAAGGAAATGCTTCTTTAAATAATTTGGTTGGGATTGGATCCAAAATGCAAGTTGAAGGTTTAGATGAAGCTAATATTTTTGATAAATCTGAAGGCTCAACTGGATCAAAACGGTCCAAGAACAGATGAGGTTCTACAGTCACCTCTGATGCTGCCTCACTTACTGGGGAAGAAGAAATCGCATTTGGGAGGATGCTAAAGATTTTGTTTCTAATAGAATTAATTTTACTTGTAAAAAATCCCATGAAGTCATTGCTGCTGAGGGCTAAGGGAATAGATGGCTCAGAGCTATGATTCTGTGTAAGTTTAGCAACTGTACTGAAAAGAAATTTAAGATTATGCTTATTCTCCTCAATTAATGCTGAGAAATAAGCAGTTCTAGTTTGTCTTAGCTTATTTTTATAAAGCACAAGACTATTTTTCGAGGATAGATAGGCCTCCTCATGGTGCGTAGAGCGCCATGTTCTCTCCAATTTCCTAGAGTTTTGTTTTAAGGCTCGTAAATCAGAACTAAACCAGGGAGCCAACTTCCTGTCCCTAATTAACTTCTTTTTTAAAGTGGCAACATCATATAATGCCACATGTAAAGAGGAATTAACATGATGAACTAAGGCATCAATTTGTGAGGGGCTAGAACTGAAAATATTGCCCTCTGCTACATGCCTCTGAGATGCTGAGGACAGTAAAGATGGAACAGTTGATTTAAAAGATGCAACTGCGTTGTCAGATAGAGACCGACTATAGTGAAATTTACTTTCATGTCTCGAGAACTCAGTTATAAAAAACTCAAAGGTTATCAGAAAGTGGTCTGAGAGGACTGGATTATGTGGAAAGATTGTTATTTCCTCACACTCATAAGTCAGCACAAGGTCTTAATCTATGATGGCAGGAGTGGGTGGAGCTATGTATTCTTTGAGTAAAACCAATTGAGTCTAAGATATTACTAAAGGGTACATTGAGGCTATCATTTTCAATGTCCACATGAATATTAAAATCCCCCACTACAATGACCTTATCAGTATTTAGCACCAAATCAGATTAAAAAAAAATCAGAGATCTGATCCAAAAACTCAGAGTAAGGGCCTGGTGGACGATATAAAACTACAAACAAGAGTGGTTTTACAATTTTGCAATCTGGATTAGGAAAACTAAGAATAAGATGTTCGAACGAACTGTAGCTATTAATTGGTAAGGGACTGATTAATAAGTCCGAATGAAAAATGGTTGCTACTCCTCTTCCTCGCCCTGTACTTCGAGCAGTATGATTTAAATAATTTGAAGGAGTCGACTTCTTTAAGCTAACATAGTCCTCTTGCTGCAGCCAGGATTCTGTGAGAAAGGGCAAAGAGATCTGATTATCACAAATCAAGTCATTAACTATCAGTCTTAGAAAAAATGGATCTAATGTTCAACAACCCACATTTAATTTTTCTAGTTTTCTGCTCAGTTGAATTTGTTCTAATATTTATGAGATTTCCATGATTTGCTTTATCAAGCCTGATATTTAATCTGTGTGATTTTGGCCGTGGGCAGGACACTGTCTCTATGGGGTAGTGGGTGGGTAACAGTACAGAAGCTGCAGAGGGGTGTGTTAAACTACGACTCTGCTTCCTGGTCTGGACCCTGGGTTGTCACGGAGGACAAATAAAACTGGCCATGTTCCTAGAAAGAAGAGCTGCTCCATCCAAAGAGGGATGGATGCCGTCTCTCCGCATCAGACCAGGTTTTCCCCAAAAAGTTTTCCAATTAACAATGTAGCACATGTTGTTTTCAGGACACCACCTAGACAACCAGCGGTTGAAGGACAGCATGCGGCTAAACATGTCGTCACTGGTCCGATCAGGCAGGGGGACAGAGAAAATTACGGAGTCCGACATAGTTTTTGGCAAACTTGCACACAGAAGCAACATTAATTTTAGTGACCTCCGATTGGTGTAACCGGGTGTCGTTACCGCCAGCGTGAATAACAATCTTACTGTATTTACGCTTATCCTTAGCCAGCAGTTTCAGATAAGATTTAATGTCGCCCGCTCTGGCCCCAGGTAAACAATTAACTATGGTTGCTTGAGCCTCTAATGCCATGTTTCTTACTATGGAGCTGCCAATGATCAGAGTCGGCTTGTCAGTGGGTGCGTCACTGAGCGGGGAAAATCTATTAGAAAGGTGGACGGGTTGGTGGTGGCCCACGGGCTGGGTTCTATGCTTCCTGCGTACCGTCACCCAGCCGGCCTGAGGTCCCGGCTGCTCGGGTTCTGCTGGAGGACCGCTACGGGGTGGTTCTGAGCTAGTTAGCCCCGTGCTAGCTAAGTAGCTACGGCTGTTTACGGGTTTTTCAACAGAGTGGAGCCGGGACTCCAATTCCGACACCCAAAGCTACAAAAGTGCTACATTTATTACACGTACCATTGAAAGTAAAATAAATGTTTATAGTATAGTATACGTTTAGAGTAAAGCATGAATCGTTATTATAGTTTGCATTTACAGTATAGTATACGTTTATAATATAGTATATGTTAATAGTATAGTTAATGTTAATAGTATAGTATACGTTTATAGTATAGTATACATTTATAGTATAGTTTACATTTATAGTGTAATACAAGTTTACAGTATAGTACACATTTATATTTATAGAATAGTTTTTTATAGTATAAGTTTATAGTATAGTATACGTTTATAGTATAGTATTTGTTTATTTTCACGGGCACAGTACAGATGTGTGGTACCAGGTTATAGCAGAAATGCTAACTTCCACTTGTCATCTCTAGGCAGGCTATGTTTTAGTCATAAAACTTGACATATTAAAAGTATAGATGAGTACATATACATTTCCATATCATTACTAAACATTTAGATTTATTTTGATGTAAATTAAAAACATGATGCCAAATGAGATAGGAGTTCTCACGTAATTACTAACTGGTGTTTAATAGTTTACTGGTTACTGGCTTACAGGTCATCCGATTTCATTACAGTCAGCTTGAGTCTGGAAAAGACCCACACTGGACATGTTGCTTCTTATATAGCAGTCAGAGGTGATGATGATGATGAACTGTTGATATCTACTTAATCTGAACAGAATTTTACTAGAATGTCTTTTTTATTCAGAGTTCTCTTTCCACATGAAAAATTATTTCTTTTTGAACAATTTAAGATTCTGAAAAATTGTTTGAATGCATTAATGCAGAAACTGTTTCACACATAACTGTATGTGTCTACGTGACTAGTACCCACCTTAACATTCCTAACTCATCAGTCCTCTGACTCACAAAACGAGATCTTATTTTCACAACAGGCCATCTCTATCCCATATGAAGACCCACATTCTGCCACAACCTCAGACATCTGTTACCCTCCCACTTCTTCCCACGCTGCTTCTGCTTTTCCAATCACCTACAGATTCTCCTGCCTTGAGGTCAGTGATGCTGTGGAGTAACTCTCTACACCTAACACTTGTAATATTGGATTTAATATTACCTTAGGTTATTTGAACTATTCAGGGAACACACACGTCATATTAATTCAGACAGAGTCAGCATATAGTTTATAAAAATGAATTTAATTCTATCTTTCTAAACTAATGATAACACAGAACAAATTATACCATACCATACCATACCATACCATACCATACCATACCATACCAAGTTTATTTGTATTGCACATTTAAACACGGCATGAGAGCCGACCAAAGTGCTGAACAAAAACACATAATAATAAAAAAAAACAATCAAACATAATAAAAACTAAATCCAGTAAAATCGAGTGATTCAGATACAAAAGAAAAGGAAAAAGAGAATCAATTAGGCTGAATATAGAGTAAAAGTGAGTTTTTAAACAAGACAAAACGGGAAAGAGAGGAAGAGAGTCTGATTGGGAGGGGTAAGTGGTTCCAGAGCTTCACACAAACTGAAAAAGCATGCTCCCCGCGGGACTTACAGCGGGAGCTAGGGACATGAAGAAGGTGCTGGTCGGCTGATCGGAGGGATCGCGTAGGAACATAAGGGTGAATGAGCTCGGACAAGTAGCCAGGTGCTAAGTTATTGAGGTATTTGAACACAAAAACCAGGATCTTAAACTCTAAATGGTAAATGGCCTGTATTTGATATAGTTCTCTTCTAGAGTCCTGGAACCCCCCAAGGAGCTTTACAACACAATCAGTCATTCACTCATTCACACACACATTCACACACTGGTGGGGATGAGCTACAATGTAGCCACAGCTGCCCTGGGGCGCATTGACAGAGGCGAGGCTGCCGAGCACTGGCGCCACCGGTCCCTCCGACCACCACCAGCAGGCAACGTGGGTTAAGCGTCTTGCCCAAGGACACAACGACAGCGACAGACTGAGCGGGGTCTATCCGGAGATAGATGGGGAGCCAATGGAGATTTGCCAAAATCAGTGTGATGAATGATGAATGTTGGTTGGACAAGATAACAGACAATGAATGAAATGAAGGAATATAACCTAGATGTTTTGTAGCAAAAATCTTATTAAGTATCTGAGAGATCTTGTGATGTCTGGGTTGTATAATCAGTCTGACTGTATGCATTAACAAGCTATAGATTATTCATAAACCCATTTGGCACCAGTGTGCAAGCCTATGATTCCCCTTTGTATGACGGTCGCTCTCGGTGGTCAAGAGAAGAGGCCGCCAGATTGGTGATGACACCAGATGCTGTGGCTACTGGAACTTCAAAGAGTCGTAGCTCCCTTTGGATTCAGATATCACAGGCCATGAGATGCAACCAGGATCTGCAAGTTAGACTTTCCACGTCTGAGGAGCTGTACCATCTGATACCACTCACAAGCATTGCAGAGAGGCTGCTCAGGTGTTTGGATTTCTGACAGGAGCATAGATAGTTTCCATCAAAGTGGTTCTGCGTGAATGTTTGAAGTCTAACAAAATCATCTGTCCTCTCGTCGGGCTCCCATTTAGTGCCCCTGTATTTCAAACCCTGCTTCTATCTGGTCTGTTAGCTTGTACTGTGAAACTTCTGCAAATAGTCCAGCATGTGGTGGTGCATCTGGTCTTCAATCAGCCTAAAAGAACAAACATCACCCCCCTGAATTGGGTCCATGATGGCCTACACAGTTCTCATCACCTTGGATTCTCTTGTAAAGGCTGATGTCACGACCCGGTCACCCTGGTCATTAAAGAACTGTTGGCTAGACTCTGTCTAGCATACAATCAAATAAATAAACAACTAGGCAGCAAAACCTTTAAATTAAAAAGCCAGTATTTCCTTAAAAGAAACTGACACTACCACACTCAACACCATATGGCAGTTGTTATATTAAAAAATTCAGTGAAATATTTAGGAGAAAAACGAGGACGAGCAGAATATGAAACGTAAATATTCTGCAAGAACAGTGGAACATGGATCACTGACCACAAACCCAAATATAAGTTGAGTGGTTTTAAATATACGTTTAGCAACAGTTCTGGCTTTGGTGTGAAGGTGAATCAGTGGACCCACAACACTGAGTTCCTCTAAAAACAATACCAGAAGATTGGTTGTTCAAGTGTGACGTGAGCTTCCAAAGCTCTTACAACTGCAGGGTGAGAAAAGGAGGAAACAGTAATAAGGATGCAGCAGCAGCGATGAAACATACACACCCTGACACTCCTCATGTTAACCTGCTGTGAGCATGCCTCCATCTGGCCACGTTTATCAGGTTGTTGTTAACCGCCATTACCTCCTTATCTAGCTTGTCTACAAAGTCTAGACGCTGCTCAGACGCTTGGATTTCGGGCAGGAGCTTAGATTGTGTATCCTAATGATGAGGTTCTCTCCATGGATGTTTGAAAGCAGGCAATAGTCAATGTTCTCGCAGAATTTTTGGCTTTCTGACTTTGTGTTGCATCTTGTTTTGGTGGCATGTTGTTCAAATCTCACAGTAATCAACGCAAAGCAACACTTTTGTATTCCAGCTTGGTTAAAAAGCAGGGCGTAGCATTCATGGTTGAAAAAGTGGAAGATAAGTATGTAGCTATGAAAAAGGGGGTCCCCCTCTATCCACACATACTGTACAATCCCCCCTCTGTCCCTTTCTAATGGTAAAAGATCATTGTTTAGACTAGCACCTACCGTGCACCGCCCTCTATGCCTCCAGTCAGTTACTATACTCTGACAGGCTCAGGGGTTTTCCAGTTGTTTGGACTGTTTGTAGTTTGTTGTTTACCACTAGAACTGCTTTGTCATACTTTCCTTTGGAAGTAACTTTGGGTCAAAGCTTCTGAAAAATACATAAACATCATCTTAGCAGTAAGTCCTGGGGTGTTTCTTAGTGTCAAGGCACCTGACCTTGCAAGGTGATGTCCTGCAAGGCTTGGCACCTTGCTTACGAGGACACTGCCCTTCCTTGGTCAATGAAAATGGTTAAATGGAACAGACTTGCATCACGTTACCGCGGCTTTCGCTGAGGTCAGATAACGTCATGTGACACAGGACATAACATTACAATATAATTTCAATATAAATATATAACGAGCCCTTAACTTTTTAAATTGTGTATCTGTTTGTTAAATTAAATATATAAGCGAGTTACTACCCGCTAGCCACTGAAGCTGCAACTACTAAGCAACTAACCAATCATAGATGACTTCTTTGGATAAAAAAAACATTTTAGATTAGTTGACTTACTTTTAAACTTGAAATTTGCCCCCAAAGTAGCATCTGGCTTCTGATGTGCCATCCTTTATAAAATACTTCTGTGTATTGTGGGAAATTTTGGACCAAGGCTAGGCTGCAAGACACCTCCCATGTTCCTTGCCCAGCTAGCTAAACGGCTAACAAATGGAGAACACACGCCTCGGTAAAACATGAACATTGGAACACGCCTAGGCAGTTCCTGATGACGTATCTCCTAGGCAACTGGGGCAGGACCAAGACATCAAGGCGAGGTCCCTTGGCATTGAGAAACTTCCGTGGTGTTGTACAGGATTTTCATGGTCTCATAGAAAATGCTTACATAGGGTTATGTGGTCTTATATAATAAAACAGATCTATATTAAATGAGAAGTGTGGTGATGTTGTCCCTCATGCGCGTGCACACAACACACACACACACACACACACACACACACACACACACACACACACACACACACACACACACACACAGAACTTAAAACAAGCACACAAGGGCTGTCTGATACACTCATGTTTGCAGACTCAGACTTCGACAACATATCCTCTGTTGTGACACAAAGTCCAAATTAGATTCCTCCTGCTTATCTAAAGTCTCGGTAAAATCCCTGATAGAAAGTAATTAGTTTGGATGCCTTATCCCATTGAGGGAAGGATTTCACAGTTGATGTTAATGGAGTTTCTGTAGCAACACTAAAGCTTGTTGGTAACTAATTAACTGTAATAAATCAGTCAATCAAGCTAACAAGGAACGCAATTGGCACTAACGTGATTTCTTCCTTCATTATTTATCCAGGCAGCACTCTTAAAAATGTAAACATATTTTTGTTTAGTTGGCCATCGACTTAAACATGTTTCTGACTAAAATTAATAATGAGAGCAAGTAATAAACAGGCTTAAAAGGCAAAGAAATGAAACAACAAAGAATTAAAGTTAAGATACCAGTGCAGTAAATATGCTGTTCATCTGCCTTTAATAACAATATTATTTATGTGTTTTTATGTATATGTGTATCTGCACTTACTGCCTTTTAAATGTTGAATTTGTTTAGTAAGTTTGTTCTCAGTCCTTGGCAGCTCCACACTGACAAAAGAGCACTCACAATACTCCAAAGCAAACTGCAAAATGGTGTAACGTTAGGTGATGAAGGAACACTTTCTCCCCTCTAACAGCTGTTCTGTGTGACACAGTGCCAGAGTGCATGAAACAGCCCAAGGTCATGCTTTCACTTCTAATGTTTACATTCCTGCAGTGAAGACAGAAGAACGAAGAATGAACTCTTTTTATTAATTAATCAAAGAACTCTATTTTAATAAAGCTAATCAAAACAACTGTTAGTCAATAATAACCATGTGACCGATCTGTGAAATCACAATGTTATGATTAATATTTAATAAGGCAATGACGTATTGTAGCCACTAGTCAGCTGATTCACAAGATAAATAGTCATGACACATTCCGGTCGCAAAATCCAATCAGAACCTTCACATCTGAAGCGTGGCAGAGTCTCTGTGGTGTTTATTTAATCTGTCCACTGTGAATCGTCCAGAATCGAAAACATCAAAGATTAATAAAACACAACAACGCCATTTTGAGTTCAGTATTCAGCCAGCTCTCAAAATCCTCTGGTGTTCATCATTGCTAAGTGAAGTACGGACCGGTCACCTGTACTTTTTACTTTTAAGCTGAGAACTGCCAAGCTGGGAAATCCTGTCGTTGTTACCAACAAAACTACAGTTCCTTCAGAATAAAAGCTGAACTCACTGACCCAAAGGGGGTCCCTTTGACGCTGTGAAACACCTGCCGTTTTCACCTGGAGACTATCCATAGACTGGTTTGTCGTGCTGAGGACGCTGCTTCGTCGGCTCCATTACAATTGGAAAGTCGCGCACCCTGCAGCCTGATCTAACACGGGAGTCTCCCTCACGGGTAAAGTAGAACGGCACAGATAGCGTCTCATGTCTTTCCTGACTAAAGTTCAAACGTTGATCAGTCAGGAGCAAAACAACATCTCCCACTCAGACTCGCTTCTCCAGACGGAGGTTCTGAACTGACATTGCACCAACACACACTCCACCTCACATTCATTCCATCAGCATCCATCACTAGTTAGAGTTAGTCCTGTTAAACTGTTTAAAATAATTTAGATAATAAATGTTGCCTAAATGTTGGAGCTCTCTCTCTATTCTCTTGTCTCTCATTTCATGCGAAGTGTATTCAATTTCCCTGTAATAAAAAGGACCACTCTTCTGATTTTAAAAGCCCAGGTCCAGAGATGGGGTCCATGCCAGGTATGGATCATTAATATCTCTGATCATTAATTAAATTGTAATACTCTTCATTTCCATTACAATGGATTACGTGTGGCTGTGTTGGCGTCACCAAGGAGGTTCGCAGACGTGATGAGCTGATCAGCATTTTGTTTCAAATGTCAGGCAAAGGATGTAATATGGAATCGGATGGGATGAACCCTAACCCTGCAGAAAATATCAAAAGAGACATATTATGAAATATTTAAAGTTATTTTAGTTCTATAATTAAAAGCAAAACATGATCATGTTTGAACAAAATCCCTCTCACCTAAAGCGATCTCAAGAGTTTTATTCTTGACAGAATCAGCTGTTTCAGGGCTCTGTCACTTTAAGAAGAACAAACTGTTGCTGGCCACGCTCACTCAGCGCCTGATTGGTTCTTACAAGGTAAGGAGCTTAGGTATCTGGGAGGGGCTTGGAGCAGAGCGTCCCAAGGTGTTCCCTGGTCGGCTGAGAGTAGGAATGGGTACCTTTGACAATTGAATCAATACGGTTCCCACGAATCGATACCGATACTTACCTGTACCAATTTTTGATACTTTTGAATGTTCAATCATTATTTAAATCACTTTTTAAATTAATTATATATTATTTTCCCAATATATATAACCATTTTTGATTAATACCATGATAAACTGTGTTGTATCATCGTAGTGTTGTACAAAATTCTTCAGTATGAAAACCTGTACCAACAACTGTTTCTAAATGACACAAAAACAAGCCCAGCTCCATGTACTCCTAATCCTCTTCTATGCCCTCTGGAATAACTCTGATGAGGAGACCGTGGATTATGAACTACAAATGAAACTAAAGCAAACTTCGATGCATACAACTGTATGTATTTTGGTATTTAATACAAACTAAACCAGCTCCATGTACTCCGTTTCCTCTCCGTTCTCCTCTGGACAAACTGTGATGGTGGGTCAGTGACTTGATGCAATTTGCTGGGTTCCTTATATAGGAAAAATTATTTCTGATTGGCCTAATGAACTGTCCTGAATTGGAATGTTTATTATGTGAAGTGCCTTGAGACGACTCTTGTGGTGATTTGGCGCTATATAAATAAACTTGAATTGAATTGAATTGAATTGGGTCCTTGTAATTTTATAAACTGCTAATTACACTGAAGCAAACATCTCTGCTGTGTAAACTAGCTTTACTGTGTATCTTCATTCCTTTTACTGTTCATTTTCAAACTGTTTATTTTTCCTACTCGGACGTTGGGATTTCTGAGGAGAAAGCAAACGCAGCGTTAGCTAAGTACACAAAAACTAAACTAAAGCTAACGTTATCTTAAACAGTTGCTGCTGGAGCAGATTAAGATGCCTCATACTCAGACCGTTGTCGCTGGTTTGATCATCACCCAACAGCCCAACGCATTTAGTGAAGTGAAGCCAAACTTTAGAGCGCGGATGGGCCATAAGCTCGGGTGGCTGATTGGCGCGCTCGGCTGTTGCACGCGAGCACAAGAACCGGCGATGCAGGTAGAATATAGAATACAGTTTAAAGTTTTAGTCCTGACCTATAGAGCTCTTAACAACCAGGCTCCAAGCTACCTATCTGAGCTTTTATCCCCACACACCACCTCTCGGAACCTTAGATCCACATCTGAAAACCTCCTGGCTGTTCCTCGAACCAGACTAAAAACCAAAGGGGACAGGGCCTTTCAGACTATTGCACCCAGACTTTGGAACAGTCTACCTTCAAATCTCCGTCTCTCTAACACTGTAGAGGTCTTTAAAAATCATCTAAAAACTCACCTTTTCATCCAGGCTTTCCCTCCCTAAATGTTCTATAAGATGGCTTTGTTCGAGTTCACACCTTCCCTTTGTTTATACTCATGATTTTATTTTCTATTTTATCACTGCTATTGTTTTCTGATGTTTTTATTGGTTAGAGGTATTTGCCCTGATCTTACTCATGTTGTACAGCGCTTTGTGATTTATATCTGTGAAAGGCGCTCTATAAATAAACTTTTACTTACTTACTTACTCGAGGGCCGGTATCCTGCACGTCTTTGCTCCAACACTTCTGATTCAGTGGTTGATTCACCTGTTCAGCCGCTCATCAAGCTCTACAGAAGCTTGTTAATCACCTGCTGATCGAAATCAGGTGTGATGATGCAGGGTTGAAACTAAAATATGCTGGACAGCGGCCCTCGATGGGCCAGGGTTCCTCACCCCTGTGAATCCTGACCAGATGCCCCAGTCACCTCAACTGGATCCTTTTGATGTGGAAGAGCAGCAGGTCTACTCTGAGCCCCTCTCGGACGAGGGAGCGTCTCACCCTATCTCTAAGGGAGCAGTGTTGGGAGTAATGCAGTACAAAAGTAATTAATTACTGTAATGCATTGCTTTTTGCTGTAATGTGGTAATGTAAGGCATTACAGGAAAGAAAATGGCAATATTGACTTGGTACAATTGTCAGTAACGTGGTAATTACATCGCATTTTTAAACCCAGAATCAAGATGTGTTCCTTAAAAATTCAAATTGCGGGAAACCTAAAGAAAGATCCAGTATCTGCATATATTACGTCATTTATGGACTCAGCTTTGCGGGCAGAGAGGACGCCGCGGTAACGGCTCAGCTGCGTCCTGCACGCGGCCGCTGTAACATTCACAAAATCGCTCCACTAAAACAAAATAATTCACTTGCGATTGTTCATATCAGCGCATATTCTCTGGTATTTTGTGCTTTTCTGACGTGTTTTGCCTCAGCTGAGTTCATAATCTGGGCCCCGGTGATTTCAACTCATTACTGCTGGAGCGCCGCGCATGTGAAGATCCCTTTGGCTGATCGTTAGAAAGTAGGAAGTCTAGTTTACAGTTTTTTTCTGGAAGACGGAGAAAACATGCAGCATGCAGGAAGGTTAGAGAGAGAAAGGGCAGGAAATTATTCACATAAAATCAAGAAAAAAAGAAAAAAGTAGGTAGGTTTATCCCCAATACACATTTTTACCAGTAAAAAGCAATAATATATAAGCATTTAATATTTATACATGTGATAGAATCAGATCACCCCAGAAGTCAGTCCCACATCCAGGGCCGTATCAAGGCATTTGGGGACCAAGGCAAATATAGGCTTGGAGCCCCCACCACCTCACTCCCTGCTCAGATGGCCCTATAAGATGGCAGCGTGCTGAGAGTATAGATTGTTGTTGCTTTTATTTAATAAACAATCATTTTAAAGCACTGTTATTATACCTGACTGTTTTTAACAGCAATCCTAGCTCAGACACCACATCACCTTCCACATATATGTCAAGAGCTCACTGAGCGTCTCAGATTCATATTGAAGTTGTTTTGGTGAAAGTAACTTAAAGTAATGCAAAAGTAGTGTAATGCCTTTCAGTTTAAAATCAGTAATATTGTAATGTAATGAATTACTTTAAAATGAGGGTAACAAGTAATAAATAATGCATTACAGTTTTGAAGTAACTTGCCCAACACTGTAAGGGAGAGCCCAAACACTCTGCAAAGAAAACTCTTTTCAGCTGCTTTTATCTGTGATCTCGTTCTTTCGGTCACTACCCAAAGCTCGTGACCATAGGAGAGGGTTGGAACGTAGATCGACCGGTAAATCGAGAGCTTCGCCTTCCGGTTCTGCATTCTCTTCACCACGACAGAACGGTACAACGCCCGCACCACTGCAGACGCAGCACCAATCCACCTATCGATCTAACGCTCCATCTTACCCTCACTCGAGAACAAGACGCCGAGACACTTAAACTTCTCCGCTTGGGGCCGAACCTCGTCTCTGACCTGGTGACATCCATCCTACCCGTTTCCGACTCAAGACAGTGGTCTCTGATTTTTTTCATAATATGTCCCTTTGTTTTGATTTATTTTTCTCAAGTGTAACATTTTGTAAGTGATTACTTTTAATAAACCGTCGATAAAATATAAAGGTATTTATTTAAATGTTATATCCCATATAATATGGATTGTCAGTATTATCAAACCTTTAATATTCGACTGATGATGAAAATAGGTAATTAAGGTTGCCAGGGAAACAACACTCATCAATAATTTGACACAAAGGCAAATATGTGGTTTAGAAAAATTAATGTATTATTATATTTCTACAACTAATGATTATAGGATGAATGATTTTAAGTGATGATTTAGGTAAAACCAACTGATAATCAAACTGATGAAATATGCTCTTAGATGCTATTAAAAGTTTAATTAAGTGTCTTAGAAAGGATGTGATGTCTGGGTTTATAAAATAATCTGGCTGTATTTAGGGGTGTTTAGTTATCAAACTAATCTTAGACATAAAGACATATACAATAATCAATATGTCAAACTGCCATTTGAAAACCAGTCTTCATGATGTCCATCATTCTTTATTAAAACATGCTCCTTAATCACATCAACCAGCCATTTTCCCTGGAGTTTTAATATATTTTGAAACTGCAGCTGAACTGTAGTCTAGCACTTTAACGTGGATGGGTGGAGCACAACCTTTAGCGAAATGTGTCTTACTGTGAATCTGGAAACCAGATCAGAGGCTCCTGTTAGCTTTCATCAGGACGACGTCTCATTCTGGTCTCTAAAACTTCACTAAACCTTTAATACCAGAGGCTGGGCCAATCCCTGACCCCGGGAGAATCCGTTCTCCGACTCCTCAATCTGTCTGTGTCGTGTTGGAAGCTCACAGTGGTGTTTGGATCTGGTCACATCACCCGTTTCAGCTGGAAGATCCTAATTCAAGTTTGGATTTAAAACAGAGGGAAGGATGAAAAGGAAGAGTCAATGAAGGGTGACATTTTCCGTTAACAAAGCCTGATTAGGACGGAGTGGTTTAATGCATAAATGAGCAAACCAGGCACCCATCTAACAGAAGATTTGTTTTTCTTTAAACATGGAGTATAGCGATCACGATAAGCTGCTGGCTGATCTGGACTCAAGCAGCTGTGATCCACTGAGCACATTTAGGATTAGATATCACTGACACGAAGAACAAAGCTCTAGAGACTGCTACAGACGGAGGAGCAACACCCCTCAGCCCCCACCCTGACCCCCAGTAAGATTCCCAAATGTCAGACTGGGATCCACTGGATGTGTGTGTGTGTGTGTGTGTGTGTGTGTGTGTGTGTGTGCGTGTGTGTGTGTGTGTGTGTGTGTGTGTGTGTGTGTGTGTGTGTGTGTGTGTGTGTGTGTGTGTGTGTGAGGTAGGCATTGTTCCTTGGTTTGGATCCAGACATAATGTCTAGCAGGGAGTACGTCACATTGTTTGTTATCCACATCACGTGGAGACAGTTTTAAAGACAGCCGTAGATCCCGGCCCACGACCGAGATCTGTCTACGAGTCGTGGCCTGACTATACATTCATGATGGCTTGCCAGACTAGGACTGTTTCACTCTAACACAATAAATTGCTTTTCTGTACTTATATGTCACCAAGCCCCCACAATGCGAGTAGGACCTGGCTGCAGACGTCAGCTGGTGTGTCGAGAGCAAGATGGCGTGTCATTACTTTTACCGGAAAATCGACGAGCGAAAGACCTCGGCAGGAAGTTGGTCTTTTTTTGGCGGCCGCTACGTTGTTTTTGTTTCAACCATACTCGGCGGGTTTCAATTGAGGAAAGGTAAGGATAAGGATGATAGATAAAGAAAGAAAGATAAGGATGAAATTAACTAATTGTTGCAACCTTTCTTAGTTCTTAAATGTAGGCACTGTAGCGTTTAAAGCTTTACCAGAGAATTACTGCAAAGGGCACCGTGTTTCATAGCTAATTGTATCAATATTAACACGCAGTCTTAAAACGAATGCAGGGAGATCACCAGCTAGCTAACACAAAAGCTACATAAATAAAGCTATCAGCAATTGTAGCTTAGCTTTAACTTAGCTATTTGATTTTTCTGGTCTCCCTGTTTGTTAAAACAGTTAAAGTAATAATATTAACTTTATATATAATTTAGACATGATGTAAAGACCACGATTTCTAATACTGACTTAACTGAAACGTTATTAATACCCTTTTTTAATTAAAAAGCGTAGATGCTAAAGTTAGCTTCCGATTCGGGAAATGGCTAAAGGGCTAATACACCCAATTTTTCTCTACTCTGACCATTTTTATTCTGCTCTAGCTCAAAACCTACAACACATACACTCTTCAAACCTGTTTTAGATTATTCTGGGCTCGTAGGAATGCATAAAACATAGTTTGTGATTTGTGAAACCTTCCTCTGATTTGTGAAACTTCAAAAAGACAGATTTATGAATTTATTTTTCAGCATCTGGCCCACACTGGAACTGGTCCTGTGCACCCAGAAATAAAATGTATTTTCTGTACAAGCTTAGCTTTCAATATCTCTAAATATTTTTCAGTTATTGTGTGTGGTGTGCTGGGTCATTCTACTGTGGTTGCACAAATCAGGTGTCCTGCACCAGGTACAGGTGCTGGCCAGTAAATTAGAATATCATCAAAAGGTTGAAAATATTTCAGTAATTCCATTCAAAACGTGAAACTTGTACATTATATTCATGCAATGCACACAGACCAATGTATTTCCGATGTTTATTACGTTTAATTTTGATATTCATAAGTGACAACTAATGAAAACTCCAAATTTGGTATCTCAAAAAATTAGAATATTCTGAAAAGGCTGAATATAGAAGACACCTGCTGCCACTCTAATCAGCTGATTTACTCAAAACACCTGCAAAGGCCTTTAAAAGGTCCCTCAGTCTTGTTTTGAAGGCACCACAATCATGGGGAAGACTTCTGACTTAACAGCTTTCCAAAAGACAATCATTGACACCTTGCACAAGGAGGGCAAGACACAAAAGGTGATTGCTAAAGAAGCTGGCTGTTCGCAGAGCTCTGTGTCCAAGCACATTAACAGACAGGCGAAGGGACGGAAAAAATGTGGTAGAAAAAAGTGTACAAGCTCTAGGGATAACCGCACCCTGCAGAGAATTGTGATGACAAACCCATTCAAAAATGTGGGGGAGATCCACAAAGAGTGGACTGCAGCTGGAGTCAGCGCTTCAAGAACCACCACGAGGAGACTCATGAAAGACATGGGATTCAGGTGTCGCATTCCGTGTGTCAAGCCACTCTTGAACAAGAAACAGCGCAAGAAGCGTCTCGCCTGGGCCAAGGACAAAAAGGACTGGACTGATGCTGAGTGGTCCAAAGTTATGTTTTCTGATGAAAGCAAGTTCTGCATTTCCTTTGGAAATCAAGGACCCAGAGTCTGGAGGAAGAGCGGAGAAGCACAGAATCCACGTTGCATGAGGTCCAGTGTAAAGTTTCCACCGTCAGTGATGGTGTGGGGTGCCATGTCATCTGCCGGTGTTGGCCCACTCTGTTTCCTGAGGTCCAGGGTCAATGCAGCCGTCTACCAGGAAGTTTTAGAGCACTTCATGCTTCCTGCTGCTGACCAACTTTATGGGGATGCAGACTTCACCTTTCAACAGGACTTGGCACCTGCACACAGTGCCAAAACCACCAGCACCTGGTTCAACGACCATGGTATCCCTGTCCTTGATTGGCCAGCAAACTCGCCTGACCTTAACCCCATAGAAAATCTATGGGGTATTGTGAAGCGGAGGATGCAATACGCTAGACCCAACAATGCAGAGGAGCTGAAGACAACTATCAGAGCAACCTGGGCTCTCATAACACCTGAGCAGTGCCACAGACTGATCGAGTCCATGCCACGCCGCATTACTGCAGTTATTGAGGCAAAAGGAGCCCCGACTAAGTATTGAGTGCTATACATGCACATTCTTTTCATGTTCATTCTTTTCAGTTGGCCAACATTAGAGAAACAAACATTTTTTCATTGGCCTTTAGAATATTCTAATTTTCTGAGATACCAGATTTGATGTTTTCATTGGTTGTCACCTATAAATATCAAAATTAAACGTAATAAACATCGGAAATACATTGGTCTGTGTGCATTGCATGAATATAATGTACAAGTTTCACGTTTTGAATGGAATTACTGAGATATTTTCAACCTTTTGATGATATTCTAATTTACTGGCCAGCACCTGTACAATAACTTTGAAATAGTAGCCGCTTCTCTAATTTATGCCGCCCTCCTTCTGATTCTGTTTCAGAATAATCCTAACCTTATAAAAAATAGATATTTTTGTCGACTGACTGCTTTGATCGGGTTTGGTTTAATTAATATTACCGGATTTAAGCACATGTAGCTGCAAATCATTCAGGAGTTGGAGGCCTTAAATATAGATCTAAAATGAATATCGGACTTCTTCAAGTGACACTGACAAAACTCCTTACATGTGCTTGTATTCTTCATTTGCTAATAAGATGTATTTTTATCTAAATTACAGGACAATCGAGGCTTTGAAAAATGGAACCCAGATTTCAGATGGTGAAATCAAGGTAATGTTTAATTATAATAAATTAAGACTCTAAAATTGGACATAGGATAATGCAATCCCTTGTTTTCTGTGGTAATGTTGCTTATTTTTAACTCTTGTCTCTACTCAGACTGTGTATAAGGATCTCTGCAGTGGTAGAGTGAAGTCTGGCCGCATGTATCTGTGGCACAATCCAGGTGTCTCGCTTAAATTAAAGCAAAGACTAAAGCCACTGATGTTCCACTTTGCTGATGCACAGGTAAATGTATACTGACTTACAATAAGCTGCATCACATTTATTTATGTGGATGCATGGTCAGTGGGCCACCTGGGTCCGTTGTCTAATGCTGAGAGGAACGTTTTGTTCATTTTTATGTTAACGTGTTTTATAGGTTGACGAGCTGTCAGAGCGGATTGGTTCATGCTCAGGAATAGATAAACTAATAAAGAAGAGAGTGTTCCAGTTTCTGGACTTGGTGTTTGATGTCCTTGTTCCAGAGGTACAACGCAGTCTTCAGCAGTGATTGGTATAAAAGTTACTTTTCGAAAACATTTGACAGTGTATGAAGTAATCCTTAACAGAGTTTGGTGGCTTGAGAATCTCGTCTCTGCTTTTTGCGGATGATGTGGTCCTCCTAGCTTCACCCAGCTCTGACCTTCAGCTCTTGCTGGATAGGTTTGCGGCCGAGTGTGAAGCAGCTGGGATGAGGGTCAGCACCTCCAAATCCATGGTTCTCGACCGGAAAAGGGTGGCTTGCCAACTCCGGGTCGGGGGAGAGGTCCTACCTCAAGTGGAGAAGTTTAAGTATCTCAGGGTCTTGTTCACGAGTGAGGGTAGGAGGGATCGGGAGATCGACAGGTGGATTGGTTCGGCGTCTGCAGTGATGCGGACGCCGATCTGTCGTGGTGAAGAGGGAGCTGAGCCAGAAAGCCAGGCTCTCGATTTACTGGTCGATCTACGTCCCAATCCTCATCTATGGTCATGAGCTTTGGGTAATGACCGAAAGAACGAGATCGCGGATACAAGCGGCTAAAATGAGTTTCCTCCGTAGGGTGGCCGGGCTCAGCCTTAGAGATAGGGTGAGGAGCTCGGACATCCGGGAGGGACTCGGAGTAGAACCGCTGCTTCTCTGGATCGAAAGGAGCTAGTTGAGGTGGTTTGGGCATCTGGTCAGGATGCCTCCTGGACGCCTCCCCGGGGAGGTGTTTCGGGCAGGTTCTGCCGGCAGGAGGCCCCCGGGTCGACCCAGGACACGTTGGAGAGGTTACATCTCCAATCTGGTCCGGGAACGCCTTGGGGTCCTGCCGGAGGAGCTGGTGGACAAGGCCGGGGAGAGGACGGTCTGGAGCTCCCTAGTTGGGATGCTGCCCCCGCGACCCGGACCCGGATAAGCAGAGGAAGATGACAACGATGAAGTAATCCTGCATGTTTTTCAGGTAACAATAAAAGTGTTGGAAAAATGGGAGGGGATGAATCGATATGCAGTTGAGAAAGCCATGCTTCAGCAAATTCATTTGTACCCAAAATAAAATGGTTGTGAAATTAAGTGTTTCTTTGGTTTTATTGTCTTTCACTCAAAATAAATACCAACTAGCTAAATAGTTATCAGCTGTAGTAGTTAAATTCTGTTGCAATGAGCTGCTGTGATACACAATAGGACAGTGTTATGGATATTTAATAACTAATTTTTGTTGCTGGTGAGAGAGGAGTGTTGCTGAAATGTTTTTCACTGCTTCTGGGAGTCCTGTACTTTAGCAAGTGGTGTAGGTCAAAAGTTCATCTTGGGCTTAACAATAAAACTGAATATTTAGCCAGTACTATTTTGTTTGCACATTTTGAAAAGTCTTAGTTTAATGTGTTCTCATTTTTTCCATATGTTTTTTAATTCACTTTACAGCCTTTTATTGTGTGTGTATATATACATATGTGTGTGTGTATATATATATATATATATATATATATATATATATATATATATATGTGTGTGTGTGTGTATGTATGTATGTGCTATTGTCATAAAAATTCCCTGTCTGAAGAACAAAGGGATTTAATATTCAATTTTCATGCAACGCAGGTTACAACGTTACTTAAGTTTGCCAGTCCAGATCTGAAGAGAAAAAAAATCCGAAATAAAAAGCTTTTTACGGTAAGTTTTGTTTTTTAAAAAACTACTTCCAGTGAAAGTAATGACTTCTGGTTAAGGTAATGACCCACCGTGTAATTTTTCTCTTAAATATGTACAAATCGAAGAGAAAAACGACACGGTATGGTTTTGACAAATTCAAACTACTTTTGTGCTTTGTCAATAAAGCGTATTCAAGAAAAAAAACTACTTCCGGCAAAGGCAATGACTTCCGGCGAAGGTAATGACACTTTTTTCCGGATACGTCATTTCCTGTCACGGCAAAGACGCCAGCTGATGTCTGCAGCCAGATGCTCTTGCACAATGCCGCTCAGAAAATGGTCCCAACCCGGAAGTAAGAAAAATTGCAGTTCCACCATCATCCGCTGGGGGCTGGTACCAGAAGCGAGCAAATCCTCATTGACTCCCATGTTAAAAATGCCATTTTCACAGCAGAAATAAACATGTTTACAGCCTGGTTCAAAAAATGGTTTTTTGTCTAAATTATCTAGTTTATACTCATGACAACTCTGAGGGGGGTGAATTTTTTTCTCACTCTTCTGTTTAAGTGTATTGAAAGCCTAAAATTCTGTATAATTAATGAGCATCCGACACACGTGACCGCAGCCTCAGACCCACGTGACCACAGAGCTAGCTCCGTGGAAAGGCCTCAGTACAGCCTCGGTCTCTCCTGGAAACTGTGTCGGGATTTTGAGCCTCTGTGCTTGTGAATTCTGTTTTGGATAATATTGGTGCAATTGTTGGACAAAATGACTTGCTGTGGTATTAATTGCACTAATAGAGCGTCCAAGGAGTCTCCACTTCATTTTTTTCGGTAAGTTAAAATCTATATTTGTATTTTATGTCACTGCTGCCTTTAAACTAGCTGAGTTTACCGAAGTAGCTAGCTAACTATCAGTTTAGCATGTACTGTTTAACCATGAAATTTAAATGTAAAATACGGTAAAATAATTAATAGGGCATATTTAGATGGGTAATAGGGTAAAACACAGTGCATTTAAGATAAAAATGGGTTGAAATATGACGGGGCGCGCCGCTTGGAGGGACACTTCTGTGCTCCATTCTTTCATCCGGTAATCTCCAGCGGTCAGGCCGGGCAGGCTGACCGATGCGGCGCCTCGCTGCTGCGGGCTGACCGCTCGTGGAACTCGGAGACAGATCTGACCGGAGAAATACTGCAGCTCGTTGAGAAGTCTATAGGGCATACAGCGTTTCCCTTAAATCCCACCGCCACGCCGACAAGATCCCAAGTTTCTTTGTTTTTGTTGGCGCTGTATACCGAAGAAGCAGCGGGAATACCAGCAAGTTTCATCAGACTCGTAAAGTTAGTTTTTGCAGGGGACCCCCTGTATTTTACTGCTCCCTCCTGCAGTCTTCCCCTATTAAAATTTAAAATGTGTAACTTCATGTATTGGGATGAATGACTAATATTCATGTTAACTAAAACGTTAGGTATTTAGGGGGAAAAAACAAAATAATAAACATTATACAGATGTCAAATAAATCAAACTGTAATTAAACTATATATTTTCAAAGTTTCGATTCTGGATAAAATCCAACAACATATGCGTTATAAATAAACACTACACATGGCTTTTACACACACACACACACACACACACACGTTACATTGTGATTTCTTAGTAAATATTCTATTTGGCGAGAGATAAACTTTATTGTATTTATCCTAGTGAATCTATAATTAAACGGGTAAACTAGTAGTAGTACATCCAACATCAAAGAAAGTAAAATGTTATTATCAGGAGAGGGAGAATGATTAAGTGGTTAGCAGCAGTGTGCTAGACGATGGCCCCCTCCATGAGGCCACCACAGCTCAGCAGAACATCGTTGTAGCTTCTTCTGGGGAGAAAAACACTTACAGAAAAAATAAAGTTAACAGCTGAAATAGCAGGAAATAATACAGTTAAAGAGCAGATTGTAGAAGAAAGAAACCCCTAGGTTAAACTGGTCTGTCTACTGCATAATGCTGAACTCTAACATGTGTCCTCAGGGAAGGACCTGATTGGTGTCCAGAACCTGCTGAAGAAGCACCAGGCTCTGCAGGCTGAGATCACAGGTCATGAACCTCGCATCAAGGCTGTCACCCAGAAAGGAGAGACCATAATGGAGGAAGGTAGAGCAGGTCTAGTCCTGACATGTTTCTGAGGTGTCTGCAGGTTCTGGCTCACTTTGTTTGGGTCCAGGTCACTTCGCTGGTTCAGAACCCTCGGCCCGTCAGAACATTCTTATCCACCACGTTCTAACACCAGACATGTTAACCCGACAGCAACAAGTGGCTCCAACTGACGATGAGACCGGGAAGGAGCTGGTTCTGGCTCTGTACGACTACCAGGAGAAGAGTCCTCGAGAGGTCACCATGAAGAAGGGCGACATCCTCACGCTGCTCAACAGCACCAACAAGGTTCGTGTGCCCTTCACAGCCGAGGAACGACCTCCAGCTCAGAGCGAACATCTCCACACCTGCTTTGTGTTTGTGTGACTTTAGGTTGTTTTACTTGAACTTGCGTCTTTAGCTGAATGAGGATGGAGAGACGGGTCGGACCTGGAGCAGGTCGAGGTCTTGCAGAAGAAGTTTGACGACTTCCAGAAGGTCGGACTTTTCCTCCTCTCCGTCTTCCAGCAGCAGCTGTCAGATCAGCTCAGGTGATAATCAGCAGGTGCTTTTGTCCTGCAGGACCTGAAGGCCAACGAGTCCCGCCTGAGGGACATCAACAAGGTGGCATCTGAACTGGAGTCAGAAGGTCTGATGGCTGAGGCTCCTATGGTTCAGGCTCAGGTGAGCATCACCTGTCTGCAGCAGCTGGTCCCTCTCACTTCCTGGTTTGTTAACTCTGCTCGTCTCTGTTTGTAGCAACAAGAACATCTGGGTTCTGCTCCTGGAAAGGTGCGTGTTGTCCTCCGCCTCCACCAGAACCAGACGTGGTGTTTTTGTTCCCACTCATTTGTTTGTTTACAGGATGAAGCCGACTCTAACCCCGGCTTTCCACAGGAGTCGTCAGCAGCACGTTACTGCAGCAGCACGTCATAGCTGCTGATAGGAACCGCTGTGGTCAACAGAACCTTTTCCACCGGAGCCGTCGGCAGTGCGAGTCGGCCACGTCTCAGGAGCAGCATGTCGCGGCCTTTACGCGCCGGTTCTATTTCCTACGCGCGACGCCTCTGAAACGGGTCAAGTTCGACATTTTTGGGGAAGGAAAGACAGGAAATAGGACGTGGAAATTGAGAGAAGCTACCGAGATTTTCAGAATAAAGAACGTACTGCCTTCCGGTTGCTTTAATTTTAAAAAAGGTTACTAACTGAGCGTTCCCGTGAGAAGTTATCACCTAGCTAGCGGTCTCCTTTGTTTTTCAGGTCCGTATTGGCGATTATAAAATGGACAGAACATAAAACACAAACCATGTTGTAATTTTCTCCTGCTTGTTGTTGTGTTTACTGACGAAGTCACTCGTGTGACTTCGTGCTCGGTCGGTGACAGCTGCTCCCCTGCTGCTTCGCGTCTCGTGGGAAGGGCCGAGCAGCAGCTTACGCGAGCAAGACGTGCTGCTGCAATAACGTGCTGCTGACGGCTCCCGTGGAAACCCGGGGTAAACGGCGTCACCCTAGAAGGTGAGTTCATTCAGCTGATCAGAGGTCACCTCTGATGGCCGCAGTCACGGCCGACCGTGCTGACATCACACAGGAATTCAGGTGACCCGGCAGGCACCAGGTGCTGGTGAAAGTGGGGACATGTCAGCTGGTTGCCATGGCCAGTTATCTTTATGCATCTGTATGACTGCTGACTGGTGTGTGTTTCCTGTGACCTTTGACCTCAGACCGTACGGTTGGGCGTTCAGACGACGGCTAACTTTAATTCCATCAAGGTAAGAGGAAGCTCTTCCCTTCCTGTCTGAGCGATCCGTCTCCAGGTTTCCTCGTCCGGCGTCCAGCCCGCTGGCGTCCACCTTCATCTCACTGGGTTTGGTTTCTCTCCAGGAGCTGAACAACCGCTGGCGCTCGCTGCAACAGCTGGCTGAAGACCGGAGCAACATGCTGGGCAGCGCCCATGAGGTGCAGCGCTTCCACAGGTACCCCGCACACTTATGCGCCGCTTACGGGTCAGTAGAGTTTGGACCCACACTCAGACGGAGTTCTGATGTCTTCTCAGAGATGCTGATGAGACCAAAGAGTGGATCGAGGAGAAGAACCAGGCCCTGAACACAGACAACTACGGCCACCACCTGGCCAGCGTTCAGGCTCTGCAGCGTGAACATGAAGGCTTTGAGCGTGACCTGGCAGCTCTGGGTGATAAGGTCCGCTTCCTGATCGGTACCAGGACCCGAGTTGTCTCTGGAGACACGTTCTTCATGGTTCTGGTGAATCCACCCCAGCCGTTCCTGATCAGCGATCAGCGGGGTGCTTTCCTATTTAAGGTGGATGGTGGACACACTTCGACGCCGGAAGATTGCCTCAGTTTTGGTAGTAACCAGCCACTCGTGTTACCTCTAGTGTTCCTAGGATTAATGTTATTTCGTAGTGTTTTTGCTCTTATATTGGATTTACCATTCTTCAGGATTCCTGTCGACCTCATTGGATACTGACCTCTACTCCAGGATTTGGATATTTAACACACGGACCTTATCACCAGCCTCCATAACCCACCTCTCATCTCACCCAGTGCCCCATCCACCAGGACGCCCCGCTTCTCTCCACCTCTGCTCCCTCTCCTGCGCTTCCCCCGGCTCTCTACCTCTCCCTCCTCCAGCCAACACGTACACCCACCACAGTAAGTCTGCTGAACACCTCTGCCTGCCTACAATGGATTTTGAAACCAGAACCTAAGCTCACCTGTGTTCTCCCTCCTGCAGACGCTGAGCTGTTGTTGCAGTTCCAACCACAGACTTATCTGTGCACCTTAAGTTCCTCCTTATAAATAAATCATTTTTTTCCATCAGTTTTTGGTCAGTGTTGTATTCTGCATGTCTTGGGTTAAGTACCTTCCTCCAAACATGACACTCCTCTTCAAAGAGCAAATCTGTTCAGCACATTCTGACAGACAGACCACCATTCTTCTGTCATGATGCTGTACACGACATTTTTGGAGTTTTTCTTTTTAAAGATAAATAGGATTACATTTAAATAGCAATACTTTCACATTATCATTTTCCCACACTTCTGTATAACTGTATTTTGTTGTTTTTCAATAAATAACAAATTATTTAAGTTTGGATTTGTTGCACACAAATATCTGTAAAAAATATCTACAAAGCTAATGTTTACATAACAAGTATGATTGGGTTTTGCAATACGGCACTATTTTAGTAAGATTTTTAAACCAAGTAAAGTTAGTAAAGAACACATTTCTATTGTCTGCTAAGAAACTGTTGGGATTTAAAATGGGCCTGTTGTACAAATAACTTGTAAATGACTATTCCTCACTTTTGTCTTAACCAAAGAAATTCCAGTAATTGAGCAAAAACATTTATTTTTAACACTACATTTTATAAAACAGGGCGCAAAGTGTCGGCACATGTATGTATGTCGATGGTCCACCCCAACCGAACCAGGAGACACACGTCAGGGAGGCCAAGGTTGTCTGCAGCTCTCTGGGCACCACGCCTCACATAGCTGTCTCCAATGATCCAAATGGCTATGGAGAAAAAATAACAGGTTTGTCATAATTGTTTAAAGTACAAAACCATACATGAAGTGGTGAGACAGGTATGTGGAACTTACACTGGCTGCTTTGTGTAGCTGATGTTGGAGACACACAGGCTGCCATGGTGACATTTAAACAGATCTAAGAAAAAAATGAAAATTAAAAACTCCAAGACCTCATGTCATATTTACTAATCAGCTATGGCTGATTTATTGTTTGGATCACAGTGAGTTACACTAATTCTAATATATTTTATTTCTATTATACATACATACTTTTTAACTGTTATTTTCACATGACTGTTATCAGGCTCTCTTGTTCTGGTTCTGATGATAATTCCGTGTCTTCCAGTAAGTTATCTTGTGCTTACTTCATCTGTAGAATGTCTATTTACTTTTGGTAAATTGTACTGAGTCCAGAATAAAGACTAGTTGGCTGTACAAGATACAAACAAGTATCACATTTTGGAAATATATGAAATGTATTTACACTGCTAATTTAGCTCGAATACTAATAACTGCCATATTTTCCGGACTATAACTCGCACTTTTTTACATTTTCTGGCTGGTCCTGCTACTTATACTCCGGAGTGACTTATATAACAAAATATGTAGGCTACACGCGCTGCTGCGGGCCGACTCCGACCCACACAAGAATGAGTTCCCCTGTCCCGCTGGGAGGGTTTCAAACACCGCCAGCATCTGTTAGAGCCTGTGGCGGGGTGCTGAGGGCCGGCTCCAGCCCAGGAATGAGCTCTCCTCGCCGGCCGGGAGGGTTTGAAACACCGCCATCCTCTCCTCTGCTGGCTGTTGTTCATTCTGTTATGGTTACCGGTGCTTGTGTTGCAATGTGAAACGCTTGGTCTCAGATTTTGTAAGAAAGATAATAAAATGTCCCCCCAAAATACGACTTAAATATATTTTCTCTTATTCATGATACATTTAATGGCTGGTGCGACTCAGGAGTGATAGCGCCGAAAAAAACTGTACTGAAAACATTCTCAAAGCAAAATGTTTTCATTACGGAAATAAATTATAAACTTACCGATTTAAAACTTTTTTAATACAGGTACTTCTCACGAACAGGCGCAGAAAACCTCCACCTAAACTCCGTGTAAGGTTCAGGTCGATGGGTGTTCCAGTTAGCTCCGGTTGGGTTGAAGCTATAGGTGGCTACATCCGTTAGCTCGGCTCCCACCTCCGCTTTAGCTTTGGGTTATGGTTAGCTTCAGGTTAGCTCGTAGCTAGTTCGCCTGGGTGTCGTCACTCGAGCCCAGCCTTACAGCCACACCCTCAGCACCTCCTCTCTTCCCTTTTATGGAATTGTCTGGGCTGGACGGAACCTGTGACACGGTCAAAATGGCGGTGGTGGCCACCTCCCATTATAGACAACAAACGTGTTATTGAAGCCAATGGAATCCGTTTGTCCAGTATGTACAGTCTATGTATGTCACTCAAAAAGCACCTAGATTTCTAGACCGCTCCATTACCACAGTTATCAGTGAAAGACTACAGATCAGCTTAAGTACATGCAGAGTAGGGTTGGGCATTGTTTGATTTCAAACGATTCCGATTCTGATTCCTTGTTTCGATTCCGGTTCCTATCGATTCCCGATTCTTTCAAGACATTCCATGTTTTACATGAGCCAGCTAACCACAGGTCCTACTTGATGAAATAATCTTAACTTCAATATGAATTCTAACTCTATGAACAGCATCACCTTCATTTAGACAAAAACATGTTTTGGAGGAAAAAAGAAAAAGACTTGCAGCACAACCAGTGTGTTTGTTTCTGACCACAACCAAAGTCTGGAAGAAGCCTCTGGGATGAGAGGCTAAATGTCTCCAACATATCCAGAAACGTGCAGCTGTTTTCAGCTAAAACTTTCAGGAGGATCACGTCCAGGATGACTGAGAACTACACCTCCATGCTGCAGCAGCATTCAGTCAGAACAGGAAGTGAAACTTAAATGTAGCTGCTTTCAATAACTATCTAACAGATTTAAACATTAAAACTCAACAGAAATAGTTCAAAAAGGAAAAAAAATGTGATTTATTATTATTATAATTATTATTGCGGCAGAAGCTGGTGTGGTCCACCACAGAGAAGCTGCTCCAGCATGATGCTTTAATTATTCTACAGGTTATTGTTCAGCCTTCTGACACACACACACACACACACACACGCACGCACGCACGCACACACGAGTGTTGGTGAGCGGCTGCGTCTGACTGCTGACGCTCCGTGTGTGTTTTTATTTCTGCAGTGAGACAAACTCGCCTCACACCGTCCAGAGTTTGTTCTTTAAAGCTTCTATTAAATCCACCGTGTTGACGTCTTTTAGCAAGTTTCCTCTACGCTGCAGGAGTTAAAGTTAGATTACGGAGTAAAAGTTCGGCAGACTCGTTTGTTTATATCCGGGGGGGGGGGGGGGGGGGGGGGGATGGGGGGGGCTCGTGCTGCACACAGACAGCTGGTGTGATCAGCTCTGAAAAGTGTTGATCATACTTTGCAGATCACGTTTATTTTTCACGGAGCTCGGCCGCGGATTCCTCTTCTCTCTAGGGATCTAAACTAGAAATAGAAAAAAACAACTTTGAACGATTCCGGGAAAAACTAACAGTTGGAACTGGTTCCAATCGATGCTCGATGCCCAACCCTAACAGAGTATTCATAAAGTACTTTGACCATATATGGCAAAAAGAGGGTGTATAGGAGGGGATATGATCCTAAATCACCCAAGCACATTTGTAGGAAGAGCTGTCAGTTGTTGGTCCAAATCTTACTTTGTGTAAGTAAATGTTTTCTGCTGAGCTTCAGTAGAGCTTTGGTAAAGTTTTAGAAATGATGCCTCAGGGCTGAGGCCGGTAGTGATTTTTGTATTTCAGTAATCTGTTGAATTTCCATTGATGAATAAAATCCTCTAATGTACATGTGTTATAAGTTCAAAGCCCCAAATCAAACATACCTAACAAAATCCCTGTCAGGATAGGCTGTTGGGCTCTTAGAGTCATCTTCTGACAAATGCTTTGGGGTTGAGTAGCAAACAAACATGTCTGAAACGGGCTCTGCTGAAAACAAGCTTCCTCTAATATGAACGGTAAACATGCCTAGCAGTTGGCAACTTGCTAATGGACTGGCAGAGCAGTAGGAGATCCATTTGAAAGAGCCAGCAGCCTGAATAATGACAGTGTCTATGTATAAATGAAAGAGACTTGGCAGCGGTGATGCCCTGCTGGCACATGGTTTGGTGGCACAGTGCCATGATTTTACAGAAAGTGGTGGGGGTAAAAAATAAATAAAATGTAATCTGGCCTTTCATAAGGACCAAACGGAAGTGAAACAGAGAAATCACACATTTCAGCAGCCCTCCAATTTGTTATCTTTGCAGCTTCCGAGCAGGAAAAATTCTCCCAAGTTGTAATTAAGCTGTGAAGAGGTCATACAGAGATGAAGACCCACCAGATAGGATGTGACACTAGCATCTGTGGAGAGTTACTGCTCCAGGAAATGAAATCCTAAGAAAATAGGAGTCTTTTTTTTAAAAATTTCGTCACTAATTGGTTGACTGCAGCACTTGACTACAGTGAAATAATTCCTCCCACCTCACCAGGTCCATAACTAGATCTAAAGGAAAAGAAGCAGGGCGGTTTTCTGATTATACAGTTGGTGGGTGACAGGTCACACAAGTCCTCTGGACACCCACCAGCCTCTCTGTCAGCTCATTTAGGATTTCATTTGATCTGGTTGTGTGTGTGTGCACGTGGGTGTGTGTGCACGCACATGTGTGTGTGCATGTGTGTGCACGTGCATGGGTGCATGTATGTGTGCGTGTGTGTGTGTGCACGTGTGTGTGTGTGTGTGTATGTGTGTGTGCATGTGATTGTTTGCATGAAGGTCTACAACTCCAAAAATGGAGCTGAAATCAATAATCTTTGCTGCCAGGTTTTCCATGTCCAAAATGTGCTCACGCCAGGGTCAGGGTTGTGTATCGTTCCCAAATTTCCCATCCAGTTTCTCCTTATAAATCACAAAATTAGCATCGACAATAACAATTTCAGATCCTGTTTTTGCTTAAGCAAATAATCACAAAATGGCATCCTGCTGATGCAGCACCAATCAATAATCTCACCAAACAACAGCTTTTAATTACTTTAAGATGACGTTTAGAAAAGTCCAGGAATATTTTCAGCGACGTTGGCATACACAATACCTCATATCTCATTACTAAAATAAATGTATTTGTTTGTTTCCAACAAGCCAAGTGATGATAAAAGTCTTTTTACATCATGATTAGAAAAATCAACTCTAAATTTAAACGGACAATTCAGATTTATACACGTACAGATCAGTGCAGATGTGGAAATACTCCAGAGTTTATGTGGAGTTCATCGAGGACTGTAGGGCTGATAAAACACTGCACATCCTGACTACCAAATGTAAAACTATTTACAGGAAACGATGAGCTGGTCTTCAATTCTGGAGTTACCTGATACCTTCACAACTGGGTTCATTCTAAGGCTGCAAGTGTTGAATAATTTAGTAATTCGCTACTCTGTTGAATAATCTATGGACAGTGTTTTTCTCTGATAGATCTGAAAAGTGAGCCGTGGTAAAGAAAGAGGTTGGACGGAGCTTGAAAAAACAAAAAAATTCTAATATGTAAAAAATTAATTAACCACAGAACAATGGCAAAGTAAGAAAATGTATAATACCCCTAACAGCTATCACAAGAATGTGTCTGCAGGTTTGTGTATACGCAAAACCCCAGGAAAATCAGAGAGAAGGTTATGGAGTGAAACGCAATGAATGCAAAAAATTGTTATTCATTTCTAAAGATGAAAAACAATTAAAAAATTATAAAGAAATTACAGGGAAGTTGAATAATTACTTTTTAATGGTACAATTTCTTGCAAAATCCACTTTTGGGAGCTTTTGACCTTGTTATATTGTTATTTTCTGATGTAAAACATCGCAGAGCATTTATCGGCTTCATGCAAGCATTTTGCTTTCTCAGGTGCAACTCCTCTGCTAGTCTGCCCAGCAGCTGCAGAAGCCTGGAGGTGGTTGTCATTGCATCATCATTGCCCCACTCTTCTCCACCCAGGTGGCTTAGCGTCTGGATCCCTCTTCCCCTGGACTGTAAACACTAACACCCTGTCTCTCCATATAGCTAGCAGAGGGTTTAATCCCCACAGCTGTGTAAAAGTGATTTATTTCTTATCTGTACTTCAAATCATGTCTAGAACCCAAAATTTCATTCATTCATTTATATATTTTTTTTATTTCGCACATGGCTGTGCACATCTCAAGTAAACAATATGTTAAAAGAGACGGATGTTGCAACATGACCATGATTGAAAAGGAGCAGGAACAAGAAAAATTTTATAATACCTGCTCCATTCTTAAACATATATAAAAAACATATACACATTGATGGTCTGTCAGTCAATAACCCTACAAACAAACAAAATCTATATCAAACTAAAATTATATATTTCACCTATTTACAATCTCCACAATGTCCATTATTCAGCAAGTCCATACATTTGAAATATTCTATTTTTATACAACCTCTTAAACAGAAAAATCTTTCCACATCTTTATCTCTATTTGTATTGAGTTCCACAATTTAACACCTCATACTGAAATGCAGTTCTGTTTAAAGTAGTCCTTGCAAATTGATGTTGAAAATTGTATTTCCTACTAGTACTCCAATCCTCAGATCGTAAAACAACACCTTCTGCAAACTCATTGGTAATGCTTGACTTTTTGCCTTATACAAAAGGAATAATGTGCTTAATTGAATAAAATCATTAAGCTTCATAATTTGGGCTTTAATAAACAATAAATTACTATGATCTCTTGGATTGGCTCTGTGTACAATTCTTACTGCTCTTTTCTGCAAAATAAACAAAGGCTTTATATTCGTCACATATGTGTTACCCCACACCTCAGCACAATTACTCAAATTCAGCAAAATCAAAGAACAATATAAAATGTATGATGCATTACTATCCTTTTTTTTTACTTTATTCATAATGGTCATACTCTTAGAAATTTTAGTTTTTATGTAAGCTATATGAGATTTCCAGGTAAAAATTTAATCTACTACTACTCCCAAATTCCTAAACTCTGACACTCTTTCAATATCCACTCATCAATTCTCAAATTAACTTTTATATCCTCTTTCCTTTTTGTAAAAACCATAAAATTAGTTTTATTTACTTTTAATGATAATCTCGTCGTCGTCGTCTTCCTCCGCTTATCCGGGTCCGGGTCGCAGGGGCAGCATCCCAACTAGGGAGCTCCAGGCCGTCCTCTCCCCGGCCTTCTCCACCAGCTCCTCCGGCAGGACCCCAAGGCGTTCCCGGACCAGACTGGAGATGTAACCTCTCCAGCGTGTCCTGGGTCGACCCGGGGGCCTCCTGCCGGCAGGACATGCCCGAAACACCTCCCCGTGGAGGCGTCCAGGAAGCATCCTGACCAGATGCCCAAACCACCTGAATTGAATCCTTTCGATCTGGAGGAGCAGCGGCTCTACTCCGAGTCCCTCCCGAATGTCCGAGCTCCTCACCCTATCTCTAAGGCTGAGCTCGGCCACCCTACAAAGGAAACTCATTTCGGCCGCTTGTATCCGCAATCTCGTTCTTTCGGTCACTACCCAAAGCTCATGACCATAGGTGAGGATTGGGATGTAGATCGACCGGTAAATCGAGAGCCTGGCTTTCTGGCTCAGCTCCCTCTTCCCCACGACAGATCGGCTGAGCGTCCGCATCACTGCAGACGCTGAACCCATCCGCCTGTCGATCTCCCGATCCCTCCTACCCTCACTCGTGAACAAGACCCCGAGATACTTAAACTCCTCCACTTGAGGTAGGACCTCTCTCCCGACCCAGAGTTGGCAGGACACCCTTTCCCGGTCGAGAACCATGGTCTCAGATTTGGAGGTGCTGATCCTCATCCCAGCCGCTTCACACTCGGCCGCGAACCTACCCAGCAAGAGCTGAAGGTCAGAGCTGGGTGAAGCTAGGAGGACCACATCATCCGCAAAAAGCAGAGACGAGATTCTCCTGCCACCAAACTCGACACACTCCACACCACGGCTGCGCCTAGAAATTCTGTCCATAAAGGTTATGAACAGAACCGGTGACAAAGGGCAGCCCTGGCGGAGTCCAACCCTCACCGAGAACAGGTCTGACTTACTACCGGCTATGTGGACCAAACTCACGCTCCTCTGGTAAAGGGACTGAATGGCCCTTAACAAAAGGCCACCCACCCCATACTCCTGGAGCGTCCCCCACAGGGTGCCCCTGGGGACACGGTCATAAGCCTTCTCCAAATCCACAAAACACATTTGGATTGGTTGGGCAAACTCCCATGCCCCCTCCATCACTCTTGCAAGATGAGCTGGTCCACAGTTCCACGGCCAGGACGAAAACCACATTGCTCCAACTCAATCTGAGATTCAACTATCAATCGGACCCTCCTCTCCAGTACCTTGGAGTAGACCTTTCCAGGGAGGCTGAGGAGTGTGATCCCCTATAGTTGGAACACACCCTCAGGTCACCCTTCTTAACGATGGGGACCACCACCCCGGTCTGCCACTCCACAGGAACTGCCCCCGATGACCACGCAATGTTGCAGAGATGTGCCAACCACGACAGCTCTACAACATCCATAGCCTCTCATCCGCCCCCGGGGCTCCACCACTGTGTAGTTGTTTGACTACCTCAGCAATTCTGCCCCCGAGTTTGGACAGTCCATCCCCAGGTCTCCCGGCTCTGGTTCCTCCTCGGAATGCACGTAGGTGGGATTGAGGAGCTCCTCAAAGTATTCCTTCCACTGTCCGACTATAGCCCCAGTTGACGTGATAATCTAATTGTCTCAAACCATGTATTAAGTTTAGTAATTTCCTTCATTATACATGTCTTTTAAATCATCTGCCGAACTGAAAAAAAAGCATAATCAGCAAATATAACAATCTGTAATAGCTTTGACACGTTAACAATATCGTTTATACATAACCTAAAAAGTTTAGGTCCCAATACGGACCCTTGTGAGACTCCAAATTTAATGTTCATTTTATCAGACACCTCACCAGCTAACTGTACATACTGTTGTCTGTTATACAAGTAGCTACTTATCCATGTTAATCGTACTCCTCTCACTCTGTGTAATTTTGAAATTAAAATAGAATGGTCCATGGCAGGGATTCCCTAAGTGTGGTGAGATGCTGCTCTGGGCTGTGCGAGATGAGAAGTGTAATGACTGCGGAGCTCAGAGAAGTCTGTCATATGTCACCATAAGCGTAGCCAGAAACTCATTCGTGGGTGGGCCAAAGAAAAAGTAAGAGGGCCCAATAAATGTAATTGAAAACAAGTATATTTTGCGAGTGTGTGTGTGTGTCCTCCACATGTGCCGTAGCTTTATAATAATAATGCGCCAAGCTTCAGCGCTCTGGCCTGCGCACGCCGATATATTCCGTATTTGATCCTTTTTAACGGTGTTGGAGAAATCTGAAGGTGGTGAGTCATTCTGGCAGATTGTAATTAACACCCTGTCTCATGCAGGTGTTCTGACATTGCAAACCTCACACACAGAACATTCTGGATGTAACTAAATAAAACAAGAAATGATTCCCATCTGAGCATTTTAGCATTATTATATTATTATATTAGCACACTGACTGTGGGACAGCATTCTAAACGTGTCAGGCTTTAACAGCGCACTGAAGATCTGAAGTTCAGAGTGCATCTGTCAGAGGTCAGACGCGTTCCAGCAGAACCACGGCTTACGGGTGCACATGTGAGCACATCTGGGCTGGGCAGAAGTAATTTTACAACATTGGTTTAAATAGCGCCAATAACGAGACGCGGTGACTGGAGCGGCTCATGGAGCTGTGCCGCGCGCACACACACACACACACACACACACACTGATTCATCAAGCGCACGCTGCGCAAACTCCGGCGCCGCACCGTCAGACTGAAGGCAGAAATGAGAGCTGCCTCCTCCGTGATAAAAACTTTTAAGAGGTTTTATAACATTTTTCATTCAAGGTCATATTAAGATATTAGCTTCTATTTTGGGATGACGTATTAAAGTCGGGTCCGCTCCAGCCAGTGACTCCTCATGAACCTGACCACAACTCATGTTACTGCAGCATTTGTTGTTCCAGTCCGCGTGGCAGCGGATCACAGATTCAGCCACACCATAAAACAGCAATAAGTCGGTCTGAGGCAAAAGTGAACCTCATGGCTATATCGTTTCCATATTTTCCCCTATAGACATTTGATTACGCACAAGTAGGTGACCAGTTCAGGTTTACGCAGAGCAGAAGGAAGGAGAGCGCTCTGGTTAAACGTTCCTGCTTTAAGAAAATCGTTAAAATTGCATTTTTATGTGCTACCTGGGCACTCTAAATATTGATTTAAAATTAAATCAAAGGAAATTGTAATGGTATTTAATGTTTATTAATTACTATTTAAAAATACATAAACATAAAAATGAAAGTGATGGGGAAAAAGGTTGATCATCTGATACATATATATATTTATATATATCTGGCTACAGGGATATATATGTATATATATATATATATATATGCCCTGATGTGGGGACTGGGGGGTAAGTCGACATGGTCAGGACATAGAAGGGGGTGCGCGGCTAAATAAGTTTGGGAACTGCTGGTCTGTGGTATCAAAAGCTTTTTTTTTAGATCAATAAAAATGCCAATTGTATATTTCTTGTTATCGATCGCATGTGTGATTCCACAATTTCCATTATTGCCAATGGGTTTTGTCTGTGAGAGATACCGATTTCCTGTCTAGTCTTCCACAAAAAGAGTTAAATTGGCAGAAATGGTTGGATTTGATCTTCAGGAGCTCTCAAAAACAGAGCCAGAATGTGACCTTGTTGCAGCAGAGCACTACATGTGGGTGTAGGGGAGTTACTGGGGAGTTCCAGTAAAGTGATGCTAAGATGGATGCCATTTATGCTTGCCCTTCTGTCAGTAAGGTTCCTGTGAATAACATTACTGCTCCCTACCAACTACAAAGCATAACACACAGACTGGTTGTTAAATCACTGTACCAGAGTGGGTTTTTAGATGGATTACTTCTTCAAATACCATTTCAGCATTAAAACCACCTGATGCAGAAACCAGAACGGTGAGTAAAACCAAAATACTAACTGCTAGCAGCTTGCTATGTGGTTATAAGGTTTGGTGAGTGAGTGTTGGGGACGGGCTCGGACAGTGTGATTTATCCAGCCTCCCTTTGTTCATCTGAGGTCCCTGTATGACTGGTGCCAGAGCTTGGTCCGCATTGCTGGCAGTAAGTTGGGCTCATTTCTGGTGAGAGCTGGTCTCTAAGGCTTCCTTTTGTCACCAATCCACCAAACAATGGTTCTAAATGCAGCCAAGGTGCTGTTGGGATCTGTTTTGGTGGCCTACGGATGAGGTTACTGCTGTTTGCAGATGATGTGGTCCTGTTGGCTTCATCGTATGATGATCTCTGGTTTTAACTGCAGTGTTTTGAATGTGAAGCAGCTGAGATGAGAATCTCTCTGAAGCCCATGGTATGATTTCTGTTAAACTTTTCTCAAAATAAATCTTATTGCACAATTTGTTTTCCTCTCAGAAACTTTGAAGGAGAATCTTGATCAAGCAGATGTGAATTCAAGCTCACAGGGTCCTGGTAGGAAGGGGTATGAAACCTTGATGAAAGGGGTTGGATTTAGTTCTAGAGAGAATTAAGCAAGTAACATTCATCATCACAAGGTGTCATTCAGTCCACGGAGAAACTTTATATCAGTGTCCTAGCTGAAGAGGATTTACTGCTGTATGGGCTGAGGGTTCTGATTAATACCCAGTTTTCTGCTGAGTTGGTGTAATGGTCCAGTACAGGAACAGGAAGTATCAAGGTCCTGCCTGATGCTTAATTACACACTGCCCAGAAAACCAACAAGTGTTCCTGTTTTCTTGTAGCTGAGCACCCAGGAGGGGTATCCTGAAGGTGTGTGAATTCTGGCTGCTCTGGTCCTCCCTCCCATAGCTACACACTGTCATCTGGTTAGGGTTTACTTCTTAATTAAAAATGTATTGATCTTTTACACATCAAGCCCTACAGCAACTGTTCGCTCCTCATGCCACACCTATAAGAAACAAGGTGAATTATTCCATTTAGGTTAACTTATGGAGAATAATAAATAATTCCATATTCCTCCTTCTGGTCCTGAAAGTATTTCAAAATTCCTAATTTTAATGATAATGTGCATACTGTCATAGTCTCCTTAGACGCCTAGCTTTTGAATCTTTGATCCATCAGGCATGGTTTAAATAAATGCTGTAGGCAATCCAGCCAAGTCCAGTTTTGCTGCTTTTTATGACTTCAGTTACTTATTTCTAACCAAGAATTTCATTTATGACATTACAATCCTACTAGACTGTACAACCAAGATGAAGATGTATATTATGTATTATGTTAGAACATTAACATTATCACATAATAACATCATATTGCTCAGATTTGATTTTGCCTGGGTGGCCGCTGTTTTCAAAGCTGTTAGAGTAAATCTATAGAATAAGCTAGGTTCTGAACACAAACACGGAACACTCTCCCCTCCCCTCGGGTATCTTCTCTTAAATGTTTCTACTGGAACTGGAAACCCACTGCGCCAGAGGAAATGGGTTAGTGCTAAACACCAGTCATCGTTTTCTAGGTCCAAACGTCTCCCGTTGTCCGTAATTTCAAATGGTGTTTTAGTTTTGTCTTGAAGTTGAAGTGGTAGCAGCCCGCTGTTTCTCCTTCTCTGATAATACTGAGTAGAGAACCTTTCACACCAGTGAGAGTATGAGAGAGTGGAGGACCCAGAGAAGTGTGGCAGTTTAGTGATGCCAGATGGGCCGATGTTTGCTTTCAGTCCGAAACGTGTTGTTGGTGGAGGTTTTTAGAGAACCACTTTATAATTTTTTTTCTTCGTCTTCGTCTTCGTCTTCGTCTTCCTCCGCTTATCCGGGTCCGGGTCGCGGGGGCAGCATCCCAATTAGGGAGCTCCAGGCCGTCCTCTCCCCGGCCTTGTCCACCAGCTCCTCCGGCAGGACCCCAAGGCGTTCCCGGACCAGATTGGAGATGTAACCTCTCCAACGTGTCCTGGGTCGACCCGGGGGCCTTCTGCCGGCAGGACATGCCCGAAACACCTCCCCAGGGAGGCGTCCAGGAGGCATCCTGACCAGATGCCCAAACCACCTCAACTGGCTCCTTTCGATCCGGAGGAGCAGCGGTTCTACTCCGAGTCCCTCCCGAATGTCCGAGCTCCTCACCCTATCTCTAAGGCTGAGCCCGGCCACCCTACGGAGGAAACTCATTTCGGCCGCTTGTATCCGCGATCTCGTTCTTTCGGTCATTACCCAAAGCTCATGACCATAGGTGAGGATTGGGACGTAGATCGACCGGTAAATCGAGAGCCTGGCTTTCTGGCTCAGCTCCCTCTTCCCCACGACAGATCGGCTCAGCGTCCGCATCACTGCAGACGCCGAACCAATCCACCTGTCGATCTCCCGATCCCTCCTACCCTCACTCGTGAACAAGACCCCGAGATACTTAAACTCCTCCACTTGAGGTAGGACCTCTCCCCCGACCCGGAGGTGGCAAGCCACCCTTTTCCGGTCGAGAACCATGGTCTCAGATTTGGAGGTGCTGATCCT
The DNA here is from genome assembly GCF_043380555.1 of Nothobranchius furzeri. Classification (NCBI taxonomy): domain Eukaryota; kingdom Metazoa; phylum Chordata; class Actinopteri; order Cyprinodontiformes; family Nothobranchiidae; genus Nothobranchius; species Nothobranchius furzeri. The sequence goes on from NC_091757.1 coordinate 26,721,300, forward strand.
CATCCCAGCCGCTTCACATTCGGCCGCGAACCTACCCAGCAAGAGCTGAAGGTCAGAGCTGGATGAAGCTAGGAGGACCACATCATCCGCAAAAAGCAGAGACGAGATTCTCCTGCCACCAAACTCGACACACTCCACACCACGGCTGCGTCTAGAAATTCTGTCCATAAAAGTGATGAACAGAACCGGTGACAAAGGGCAGCCCTGGCGGAGTCCAACCCTCACTGGGAACAGGTCCGACTTACTACCGGCTATGCGGACCAAACTCACGTTCCTCTGGTAAAGGGACTGAATGGCCCTTAACAGAAAGCCACCCACCCCATACTCCTGGAGCGTCCCCCACAGGGTGCCCCTGGGGACACGGTCATAAGCCTTCTCCAAATCCACAAAGCACATGTGGATTGGTTGGGCAAACTCCCATGCCCCCTCCATCACCCTTGCAAGGGTATAGAGCTGGTCCACAGTTCCACGCCAGGACGAAAACCACATTGCTCCTCCTCTATCTGAGATTCAACTATCGATCGGACCCTCCTCTCCAGTACCTTGGCGTAGACCTTTCCAGGGAGGCTGAGGAGTGTGATCCCCCTATAGTTAGAACACACCCTCAGGTCACCCTTCTTAAAGATGGGGACCACCACCCCGGTCTGCCACTCCCTAGGAACTGCCCCCGATGACCACGCAATGTTGTAGAGACGTGTCAACCATGACAGCCCTACAACATCCATAGCCTTGAGATACCCAGGACGAACCTCATCCGCCCCCGGGGCTCCGCCGCTGTGTAGTTGTTTGACTACCTCAGCAACTTCTGCCCCCGAGATCGGACAGTCCATCCCCAGGCCTCCCAGCTCTGGTTCCTCCTCGGAATGCGCATTGGTGGGATTGAGGAGCTCCTCAAAGTATTCCTTCCACCGTCCGACTATAGCCTCAGTTGACGTCAGCAGCTCCCCATCCCCACTGTAAACAGTGTGAGCGAGTTGCTGCCTTCCTCTCCTGAGGCGCCGGACAGTTTGCCAGAACCTCTTTGGAGCCGATCGATAGTCTTTCTCCATGGCCTCACCAAACTCCTCCCACGCCCGAGATTTTGCCTCGGCAACTGCCACTGCTGCACCCCGCTTGGCTATCCGGTACCTGTCTGCTGCCTCCGGAGACCCACAGACCAGCCACGCCCTGTAGGCCTCCTTCTTCAGCCTGACGGCTCCCCGAACCTCTGGTGTCCACCAGCGGGTACGGGGGTTGCCACCACGACTGGCACCGGCCACCTTACGACCACAGCTAGCAACGGCCGCCTCGACAATCGCAGAGTGGAACAAGGCCCACTCGGACTCAATGTCCCCCACTGCTCTCGGGACGTGGTCAAAGCTCTGCCGGAGGTGGGAGTTGAAGACCGTCTTGACAGGTTCTTCTGCCAGGCGTTCCCAGCAGACCCTCACTATGCGTTTGGGTCTGCCAGGTCTACGCGGCATGTTCCCTTGCCATCTGATCCAACTCACCACCAGGCGGTGATCAGTTGACAGCTCCGCCCCTCTCTTCACTCGGGTGTCCAAAACATACGGCCGCAGGTCAGATGATACAACTACAAAATCTATCATCGACCTGCGACCTAGGCTGCCCTGGTACCAAGTGTACCGGTGGGCATCCTTATGTTCGAACATGGTGTTCATTATGGCCAAACTGCGGCTTGCACAGAAGTCCAATAACAAAACACCGCTCGAGTTCAGATTAGGTGGGCCGTTCCTCCCAATCACACCCCTCCAGGTCAAGCTGTCATTGCCCACGTAGCATTGAAGTCCCCCAGCAGGACAATGGAGTCCCCTGATGGAGCACTATCTAGCACTCGTCCCAGGGACTCCAAAAAGGGTGGGTACTCTGAACTGATATTTGGCCCATAAGCACAAACAACAGTCAGGACCCGTTCCCCGACCCGAAGGCGCAAGGAAGCTACCCTCTTGTCCCCCGGGGTAAACCCCAACACACAGGCAGAGAGTCTCGGGGCTAACAAAAAGCCAACCCCAGCCCTCCGCCTCTCACCCGGAGCAACTCCAGCAAAGTAGAGTGTCCAACCCCTCTCAAGGACTTGGGTTCCAGAGCCAATGCAATGTGTCGAGGTGAGTCCGACTATATCTAGCCGGTACCGCTCAACCTCTGCCACAAGCTCCGGCTCCTTCCCCGCCAGCGAGGTGATGTTCCATGTCCCAAAAACTAGTTTTCTTGTCCGGGGATTGGACCGCCAAGGCTCCCGCCTTGGTCTGCCACCCGATTCGCATTGCACCGGACCCTTCATGTTCCTCCTGCGGGTGGTGGGTCCACAGTTGGACGAGCCCATGTATCCGGTTCGGGCTGGGCCCGGCCGGGCCCCATGGGCGAAAGCCCGGCCACCAGGCACTCGCTCACGGGCCCCAACCCCAGGCCTGGCTCCAGGGTGGGACCCCGGTAACTCTCCGGGCCGGGTACTCCGACTCTTCGTTTTAACCGCCATGAAAGATCCTTCGAACCGTTCTTTGTCTCACCCTTCGCCAATTTTTTTTCATTTAAAAAAATTGTATCAATATATTTATAGCTATACTATGTTACGCTGTTACGAGGCATGAAAAAATGTTTTAAGCAAATTTTTTGCCATTGAAGCTTTAACAGGAGAGCTGAGGGAGACACTAAACCAAACAGGATCAGGACAGACTGTTGTTTAATCAAGGTTTTGCAAAAAGAAATCTCTTATCTCTGACTTTATTGCTTGTGTTTGCACATAATTAAAGTCATACTTTGCAACTTTTTCATATTTGCAAACCTTTATTTGAGCCAGTATATGCTGACCTTTTACAGGGTTAATGAAAGGCCACCCAGCCCCTATCACCCCGTGGCCAGAATATTGCCCTTGCAACTTCAGATTGGCGGCCGCTCTGTTTGTACTTGAGCTAACACACACTGCAGTCTGCGTCCAGCACGTTTCCTACATTCCTACATGTTTTAGATCATGAACACAGCTGATTGGTTTAATTTAGTGATGCATCACTTCTGTAGACACTAAGGAAGGCTGGGAGACGTTTCAGCTGTTAGATTAAGGTGTTAAACAGTTAGAATTGTTTTGATCCAGTTGAGCTTTCAGAGTTATCAAAATATTAGCTTCATCTAAACCTTCAACTTGCATTTTAGATCCAATCTCAACCAAATTATTTCAAAAATGCACTTACTTTGGTTACTGCCCCCATTCTAGATATAATCAATCTATCCTTAGTAAATGGGTATGTACCACAGGATTTTAAGGTTGCTGTAATCAAACCTTTACTTAAGAAGCCTTATCTGGATCCAGATGACCCAATGAATTATAGACCAATATCTAACCTTCCATTTTTATCCAAAGTCCTGGAGAAAATAGTGGCCATCCAAGTATGTGAGCATTTAAACACTAATGCTCTGTTTGAGGAATTTCAGTCTGGTTTTAGAGAGTATCACAGCACTGAAACTGCATTAGTGAGAGTTACAAATGATATTCTCATGGCCTCAGATAAGAATCTTGTGTCTGTTCTAGTCTTGTTAGATCTCAGTGCTGCCTTTGACACAGTTGATCACAATGTTCTTTTAGAAAGACTTGAACATGTTGTAGGGATCAAAGGAACAGCGCTAGACTGGTTTACACCCTACCTGTCTGATAGATTTAATTTTGTAAATGTATATGACAAATCATCTTCATACTCCAGGGTTATTTGTGGAGTACCTTGCTTGGACCAATTCTTTTTACTATGTACAGGTGCTGGCCAGTAAATTAGAATATCATCAAAAGGTTGAAAATATTTCAGTAATTCCATTCAAAACGTGAAACTTGTACATTATATTCATGCAATGCACACAGACCAATGTATTTCCGATGTTTATTACGTTTAATTTTGATATTTATAGGTGACAACCAATGAAAACATCAAATCTGGTATCTCAGAAAATTAGAATATTCTAAAGGCCAATGAAAAAATGTTTGTTTCTCTAATGTTGGCCAACTGAAAAGAATGAACATGAAAAGAATGTGCATGTATAGCACTCAATACTTAGTCGGGGCTCCTTTTGCCTCAATAACTGCAGTAATGCGGCGTGGCATGGACTCGATCAGTCTGTGGCACTGCTCAGGTGTTATGAGAGCCCAGGTTGCTCTGATAGTCGTCTTCAGCTCCTCTGCATTGTTGGGTCTAGCGTATTGCATCCTCCGCTTCACAATACCCCATAGATTTTCTATGGGGTTAAGGTCAGGCGAGTTTGCTGGCCAATCAAGGACAGGGATACCATGGTCCTTGAACCAGGTGCTGGTGGTTTTGGCACTGTGTGCAGGTGCCAAGTCCTGTTGAAAGGTGAAGTCTGCATCCCCATAAAGTTGGTCAGCAGCAGGAAGCATGAAGTGCTCTAAAACTTCCTGGTAGACGGCTGCATTGACCCTGGACCTCAGGAAACAGAGTGGGCCAACACCGGCAGATGACATGGCACCCCACACCATCACTGACGGTGGAAACTTTACACTGGACCTCATGCAACGTGGATTCTGTGCTTCTCCGCTCTTCCTCCAGACTCTGGGTCCTTGATTTCCAAAGGAAATGCAGAACTTGCTTTCATCAGAAAACATAACTTTGGACCACTCAGCATCAGTCCAGTCCTTTTTGTCCTTGGCCCAGGCGAGACGCTTCTTGCGCTGTTTCATGTTCAAGAGTGGCTTGACACACGGAATGCGACACCTGAATCCCATGTCTTTCATGAGTCTCCTCGTGGTGGTTCTTGAAGCGCTGACTCCAGCTGCAGTCCACTCTTTGTGGATCTCCCCCACATTTTTGAATGGGTTTGTCGTCACAATTCTCTGCAGGGTGCGGTTATCCCTAGAGCTTGTACACTTTTTTCTACCACATTTTTTCCGTCCCTTCGCCTGTCTGTTAATGTGCTTGGACACAGAGCTCTGCGAACAGCCAGCTTCTTTAGCAATCACCTTTTGTGTCTTGCCCTCCTTGTGCAAGGTGTCAATGATTGTCTTTTGGACAGCTGTTAAGTCAGAAGTCTTCCCCATGATTGTGGTGCCTTCAAAACAAGACTGAGGGACCTTTTAAAGGCCTTTGCAGGTGTTTTGAGTAAATCAGCTGATTAGAGTGGCAGCAGGTGTCTTCTATATTCAGCCTTTTCAGAATATTCTAATTTTTTGAGATACCAAATTTGGAGTTTTCATTAGTTGTCACTTATGAATATCAAATTTAAATGTAATGAACATTGGAAATACATTGGTCTGTGTGCATTGCATGAATTTAATGTACAAGTTTCACGTTTTGAATGGAATTACTGAAATATTTTCAACCTTTTGATGATATTCTAATTTACTGGCCAGCACCTGTATATGCTCCCAATTGGTAAAATAATTAGACAGCATGGGATAAACTTCCACTGTTATGCAGATGATACTCAGTTATATTTATCCATTAACCCTGATGAACCTAATCGGTTGGGTAGATTACAGGTTTGTCTTGAGGACATAAAACATTGGATGACTCTAAACATTTTGCTTTTAAATCAAGACAAGACGAAAGTTCTCATCTTTGGACCCGAAATTCAGAAAAGGAAATTGCTTAGTCAATCACCTGACCTGAATGGCATAAATTAGACTCCGAGAACAAAGTAAGGAACCTAGGTGTAATCTTTGCCCAAGACATGTCTTTCAAATCCCACGTTAAACAGGTTTGTAGGATTTCCTTTTTTCCACCTTCGGAATATTGCTAAGATTAGAAGCATCCTTTCCAGGAGTGATGCTGAAAGACTAGTTCATGCATTTATTACATCAAGACTGGATTACTGTAATTCATTACTCTCAGGAAGTCCACAGAATGTAGTTAAAAGTCTTCAGCTTGTCCAAAATGCTGCAGCTAGAGTTCTGACAAGAATTAAAAAGAGAGATCATATCTCTCCTGTCTTAGCTTCCCTACATTGGCTACCTGTTAAATTCAGAATAGATTTTAAGATCCTTCTTCTCACATATAAAGATCTTAATAATCAAGCTCCATCAAACATCAGTGATCTGATTATTCCATATGTTCCTAACCGAGCACTTCGCTCTCAGACTGCAGGTCTACTGGTGGTTCCCATAATGTCTAAAAATAGGATGGGAGGCAGATCTTTTAGCTATCAGGCTCCTCTCCTGTGGAATAAGCTCCCAGCTTTAGTCCGTGAGGCAGACACCTTGTCTACTTTTAAGACTAGGCTCAAAACATTTTTATTTGATAGGGCCTATGGTTAAAATCTGATGTTAGCCTAAATCTGGACAAGTGGGGGAGTAGAGGGATGTGAAATGGGTATTTAACACAAACAGGAAAAAACAAATCCTGGTGCGGCAGCCATGGTGAAAAAGCTCACTGAAACACAAACGTCCCCAAAAAATTAAAAACCCAGAGCCAAATGGAAAGTTTAGGGCAGATATTATTTTCTATCTAGTACACAACTTTCCTGTTGGAGTGGACGTGTGAGAACACAATGACTGCTTAGAGACGGAGCAGCAGCAGCAGCAGCAGCTAGCTAACTCACAGGTTGTTTACATCGATATAAACTTTACCACGTCATCTTTCTTGTTTGAAGTTACATATTGCCAAGTTTTTCCCTGTAAAATAACTGATGATTGATGATGTGGACTGCAGTGGTCACAACACTGGATCATTACATTTTCATCAGGCTTTAGCCTCATCCCTCTTGAGTCTGTATGACAATGTCTCTTAAGCCTCAGTGTATTTTAGCTTGTGAGGTTTAATGAAACTATTTGAAAAGCATACCCAGCTTTCTCCTTCGTTTCTTTATTTTGTATGGATTGGACGGGGAGCTCCCGCAGGAGCCAGTGTGTTATCTGAACCCTGGTCTTAGCAAACTCCGGAAAGAGACGTTTTTTATAGAGACGCAACAACCGAGTAGTCAGATTATCCCTGTTCCATCCCTCCTTCCCAGAAATTTCCAAGAACTCCAATAGTGAAAACATGGCCTTTGACACCAGCTTCCTGACACCCTAATCAGGACTCAGTGGTTTAAAAAGGAATTATTATTATTATCATTATTATTAATAATAATAATAATAATAATAATAATAATAATAATAATAATAACAATTCTTCTTCTTCTTCTTATTATTATTATCTAAACACAAGTTTTAGGTAATACTGTATTACAGGAAAAGGACATATTTTGCCTCTTTTTTAAAGCTGTTGAGACTCATGATAAATCAGCTCTAGTCTTGCAGAATAAGCCATATCAAAGCTCTGTCTCTTTAAGGAGATTAAGCTGTTGTTGGCCACGCCCAGTCATACCCTGATTGGTTATAAATCA